>NC_064284.1:65840220-65922648 GCF_019186545.1 Solanum stenotomum | reverse complement strand
ATAAATATTCAATGTTTTATTTTTTTCGAATCAACCTAGTAAACGATACTCGCTACCTATATAGGGAGTAAATATCTCAAAAGATCACTCAAGTATGTGAAATTATTTGAGAAAGTCATTCAACTTGGTTTTATATCAATAAAGTCACTCAACTTATAGATTTTCTTTTATAAAATTACTCAACTTAAATTATTTTTCTAGAAAATCGTTATAGCCAAAAGATTAAAAAAATAATTGCACAAACTACCCTTCAAGTTTAGTTTGGTAATACTTACTTCTATTGTAGTTTAATATTATGCTTATTTCTCTTATTTTATTTTATTTTATTTTTAGTAATTGTCTTAACTTAATTAATATCAACTCAATTGTCCAAGCATTAAGCATATATTCAACTTGGCTCAGGTTTCATCATATTTTACCATAATTTATACCCATCAATTTTATTTTGATAATAAAATGCATATACACCAATACTTCAAAATTAGTCGGACGAATCCAAATTCGATGACTCCAAAATCGAATCATCTCCTCCCACCCCAACTGGAATTGGACATGGATGACAGGATGAGGCTGAGATAAACTCACCCCCACCCCCTCAAATTCTTCCCTCTTTTTCCCCCACCCCCAAATTATTCCTTCTTTTTCTTTCTTCGTCAACCTGAGATGTTTTTTAAGAAAAAGAATCATTCCTTTTTTCCCCACCTTGCAAAAGTTTTTTCAAAAAATTATTTCAACTAAATATTAGATACTAGCTAATTTTTGAATATCCCTTCAATATTTCTATTTGCGTGGTTTTGAATTAAAATTTCATTTTAATTTGTGGATCGAATATTTGATATTAGTGTTTATTATGATATTATTTAGTGTGGCGTGCATATTTATATAGAATAAAAAATGAGTTTGTTTTGCAAAGTTAGATTTTTTTGATAACTTGAATAAAAAATGTTATAAAACTATTTAAATTAAATAATATATGATAAAGGAAAATTTAGTTAAATCATAAATTTTTATGTTAATAATAATTAGGTTAAGAAAATAATTATTTACAATTAAATAAAATAAGAGAAATAAACATAATATATTATAAACTATAATGGAAGTAAGTATTGCAAAACTAAACTTGAATGATAGTTTGTGCAATTATCTCTTTTATCTTTTGATTATAATGATTTTCTAGAAAAATAACTTGAATTGAATGATTTTATAAAAGAAAATTCATAAGTTGAGTGACTTTCTCAAATAATTTTACATACTTGAGTGACCTTTTGAGATATTTACTCCCTATATAGGTTTGATTTCACTTTTTTAGAGTTTTGGAGTCGCAAAATAAGAATGCAAGATTATCAAAGTTTTTCATGAGTATTAGTCTATAGACATTGAAATTTTGCAGACTGTACAAGACGTGTTCAATTCGAATTGGGACTCTGGAAGATGTGTTCAGTTTCAATTAGAATTCTTAGAGGCTACTCAATCTTAAACCCTAGTTTATGCCTATATAAAGGGTACTAAATTCCCTTAAAAGACATCTCAAAAAAATATCTCATAAACTCTTGGGTATTTTTAAAGATCGGGATCTCAAATATTCTACAAAAGTCATGGAATACTCATATAGAGGTCAAATCTAAATCATCCTAGTTCGAAAAATACACCACTAACGGCACTCGGATCATGGATAAATCTTAGGGGAGTAGAATCAAGGGAGGAATAGAATTGTACCCGCATATTTATCAATAAAATTATGTTTCTTCAGATTTTAATTTTATTTATGTGGTTTATTTATTTTCCATATGTTTAAAATTTATTGCAAACAAACTGGCACGCCCAGTGGGACCAAATCTGCCCTTCATTTCTTCTCTCTTAAATCAAATCTGAAAATCTGAAGCTGCAAAGGTGGAAGAATGAGTACTTCAAGTCTCGTCTTTGAGTTTCATCGAGTCTACACTCCGACAAGCCTTGAAGTAGGGGACATTTGTAGACATTGAAATTTTGTGGACTCTACAAGACGTGTTCAATTCGAATTGGGACTCTAGAAGATGTGTTCAGTTTCAATTAGAATTTTTGGAGGCTACTCAACCCTAAACCATAGTTTATGCCTATATAAAGGGCACTAAATTCCCTTAAAAGGCATCTCAAAAAATATCCCATAAACTCTTGGGTATTTTTAAAGATCAGGATCTCGAATATTCTACAAAAGTCATGGAATACTCATATAGAGGTCAAATCTAAACCATCCTAGTTCGATAAATACGCCACTAACGGCACTTGAATCATGGATAAATCTTAGGAGAGTAGAATCAAGGGAAGAACAGAATTGTATCCGCATATTTATCAATAAAATTATGTTTCTTCAAATTTTATTTATGTGGTTTATTTATTTTCCATATGTTTAAAATTTGTTGCAAACATAGTCCATGAATTTTACTAATTAATATGACTTATCAACTTTGTTTGAGCCCAAATTTTTATAGGTCAATTCGAAACAATCTAGTTAACGATACTCATAGCCTCTATAGGGCCCACGTCACTTTAGTAGAGTTTCGGGGTTACGAAAAAGAAATTCAAGATTAATTAGCTTTTTGTATGTATTAATTCATGAATTTTTCGAAATATGATTGACCGACTCCATTTGTCCTCAAATTTCATGCTCCCATTCGAAACGACTTAAGGAACAATATTCATTACCTCTAGAGGGTCAATGTTGCCTTTTTTGGAGTTTCAGGGTCATGAAACTAGAAATCAAAATTATCTCAATTTTTTGTGTGTATTAGTCCATGAACTTTTTGAAATATGACTGACCGACTCTGTTTGACCCCAAATTTTATTAGTCCATTTGAAATGAAATGGTGTCGTTATGATCTTTTTAACCAACTAAAAGAAAGTGTGTCATATAAATTGGGACAACGAGAATCTCTTTATTTGTTTTCAAATCAATTTCTGTTTAGCAAATTGTAACCAACTAATACATTCAAAGACACATTTTGCAGAGGAACTAAAGAACACAAAAATACAATAACCACTGTCTCTCCAGGAAAATTGACTCATGCTATGAATGCTGAAGCATAAGAACTAATGAATAGAAGGAAGAAGAAAGGAAGATCAATCATCTTGGGTAAACTTGCATCATTGGAACCACTTCGTGACGATGGGATAGATCCACTTCCTGTCACGCGATATATTATGTAAGTTTATAAGCATTTCGAGTTGATACAGACTATGTTGCTCAGACTCTTCAAAAATGTTGTCCTACCAAGGTTGGATCTTAAACAAATGCACTACTTTTTGATGATTCAATATGCACTCGACAACATTTTTTAAGAGTCTGACCAACATAAAACTCAAATTTGATCAAGTTTGAAAGGATTATAATGTACCTGAAGCTTCTGTATTTGGAGAACTT
This sequence comes from Solanum stenotomum, assembly GCF_019186545.1. NCBI lineage: Eukaryota > Viridiplantae > Streptophyta > Magnoliopsida > Solanales > Solanaceae > Solanum > Solanum stenotomum. Next base: position 65,919,251 of record NC_064284.1, on the reverse strand, counting down.
GGTGTTCCAGCAGGAGAACTAGTTGGGGATCCGGCTGTTATAGGCAAGTAATGTCAATGAGCAATCAAATTCACAAGACGTAAAATTTTTGTGGTCGTAATTTTTCTTAGTCTGTTTCAAAAAGAATTGTCTCGTTTCTATGTTTATTAAGTTTTTAGTTCCATTGTTCTCATTTTAACCTTAATGATAATGAACAGCCTGTTTAAAATCACAAGATTCAAATGTCTTAATTGAGTTTTTTTGGATATTGAATAAGTAAACGTATATCCAAACAGAACTTCAACTTTCAAATACCATTTCAAATTTCAACCAAATATCTATGTCAAAACGCCTACTTACATTCTTAAACTCCGTGTACAGTCAAACTAAGACGCACAAAATGAAACAGAGAGGAGTATTTTAGATTGGATGGTCCTTCTTACCATTGCATTTGCTAATTGATGGAGTTTGAACTTTGCAAGCATTAGGAAGAGCCAAAGCTTGAGTCTGGTTAATGTTGAGTCCCATGTTAGAGCCACCACCATTAAGGACCTGGCACAAACACTCTGGATTGTTCTTAACCACCGTGCCTAGCTGCGTGCAGCACCCTGAGGACGGAGATGAAGAGTTCCCCGTGATGTAATTCAAGCAAGGCGACATGCTGACCAACACGTTCGTGCAGTCACTGCTCAATTGAGCAGCAACTCCAGACCAGATCATTGCCAACGCGACTAAAACAAGACCTCTCGAGTTCCTTTGATTCCCCATTTGAATTGGCGTTTGCTGCTAAGAAATAGTTCTGTTTTGGAAGTAAAGTTGATCAGACAATGTTGATGGAAGATGAAGATAGCTTGTTTGATTTATATTAGGAGATTGAGAAGTAAGAGTCAAAATAAGATGCTCTAATAATTGGTGACTAACAAGGAAAAAAATAGTTGTCACAGGTTGGCATTTTGGATTTTTGTCATTAGTTTTTGTTCTATACACACTGACGGTATTTACCCTATCAAGTCATTGTTGCTCGGTCTTTTCAAAAATGTCACTGGATGCATGCCAGACTCGACATAGGTACAACAATATTTTTGAAAAAGCTTAAGCAACCTATAAGTAGCTTGGTATAACATGTTAAATTATATTAATAATATAAAAAATAAAATTAGTATATACAACTTAAATTCTTTTTTATCATAATTTACAAAGGAATTAGGTAGAGTAGGATAATGGTTAGTTATGCAGGTGGCCAACTCATGAAATCTAACAAACCCCACAATTTGTTAAATGCACATGCTTCTAGATCCTAATTTTTCTATTTTTTCATTATTATTTCAAAACTTTTCAAAAGGCAATTACACTTATTGCTAGAAAAAGATTTAAATAAAATCACTAAATATGTCGAGTCCCGGGACTAGAATTCAGAACTCATAAAGTTCAAATCCTGGCTCCATCTCTGAGTCTCGGAACTGTTACTTCCTCCTTGACATTGAGTCCTGGAAAATATGAACTATCCAAACATGTTAACGCTGTGGCATACATGGAATCTTTGGACATATCAGCTACTGTAACGAATTGTTTCCTTTTAGGATAATAGATGATAAGTTGTTGATTCCATTGTCCATGAAAGATAATTTCACCATTTTCACTGCACCACAAAAGCTTTTTATCTTGTACAAACTTTATGCAAATTTCGGGCAAGTTGCACACGTTCATTAACCATTTCCATCCGTCTTGTTCCATAATCCATATGTCCAATTCTTTGTCATGGTATGTTCCTCCATATAAACTAAGACGACCTTTCAAAGTATTCAAACTAAAGAAACCGTTCACACCTATAAATTCGGGTAGTGAAAGTTTCTTCAGTACATCTGACTTTACGTCAAAGTATATGATTGTAGAAGTTCGACTATCTACATATTGGTTGATTAAACACCAATTCAAAGACCAAAATACACTATCTCCCGTTCAAAGACCAAAATACACTATCTCCCGTGCTAATCCCTTGAGAGCAACGATTATTAAATAGTCGCATTGGACAAGGGAAACTTGTTTTCTTTGTCCAACAACTCTTATTTGAAGAGTAGACACCATAAAACGAGCTATATATCAATATAACCTTGTAATTATCAAGATTCGAATCATAGCACAACCCACAAGCTTTCGAACATCCATCTTGGTGGTTGTTCAAATAAGGACATGAATCAAGAATTCGATATTCTCTTGTAGATGGATTCCACAAAACATACTCTTTATCGGAGTTATTGGCCTTTAAAAGTACCAAACCATCACATGAGCACAAGATTTCACCACATTGAAATCTTTTTAGAGGAAATAGTTGCTCTTCAATCAAACATAATTGAGAATGATCAATTTCCAAGTCTCTCAACTCGAAATTCCCATTATTTCTTTGTATCATGAGCTTTTCGCGGCCCAATGCTTTGGATTGATCATGATGAGCTTTCTTGAATTTTTGTTCAACTAATATAACATTCCATGATTTAGAAACAGATTGAAAACGTAACAACGATTTAACAGGAAGCCTAGTAAATATAAAAAATATGATCTCAAATGCAAGATTAATGGATGTATCACCTTCCATGTCTAGCCTCTTCTGTGCTTTCTTCTTAGACATAATCATAATTCTTTTATCGTTTGTAGTAAAGGGGGGAAAAGACTTTATATTAGGGTTTAATATTTTTATTTTTTCCTATTTCTATTTGGAATAGGTCAAAAAAAGTAGTCTTTTTGAAGAAAAAGGATTCTTTAAAATAATTTGCTTATATAATAAAGTTTGTTTACACTCTATTCTTCTCAGACTCCACTGTTGTTGCTCTTTTCTCTTTCTTATCATCTTGTGTGACATTCAGAGACGGAGCTAGGATTTTGAGTTCCGAGCATTCATGGAGAATAATTGGATACCTACTAGAGGATGGAGGTTTGATCCGAGTGATAATGACATACTAAATATCCTGGAAAACTACGTAACAGGACGAGCCAATCCGCCTCAAGCTACCTTCAACTTTGCAAATTTTTATGGCGATATAACAAATCCATCAGCGGGTGCAGTCGGAGACCCTGCAAATCCAACAATCAAATACTTTGTGACTACTGTAAAGGATAAAATATCAGTATCATCATCATTGGGATTCTATTGGAAAAGAGACAACCAACTTATAGGCATTATTAATGAAGTTACGGGTGAAAACAGAGGTTTTAAGAAGTCGATCAAGTTGTTTCAGAAGGGCGTGGATTCAGATAAACTCGTGTGGATAATGACGGAGTACTCTTTGAATTCGAATACACCAGGAGTTGAAGAAGAAGATTTCAAAAATGAAGTCATATGTCGAGTAAGGAGAATTCTAACTAGCAATCCTAAGGTACCAATTTAAAGCTCTGAAATAGATTTTATTTCGATGGATTGGATGAGACTACTCTCGAAAAGAAAAAAAAGATTCACATAAACTGAAACAGAGGAAATACTTTTCAAGATAATAAGGTTGCATGCACTTTCAATGGGAAAAAGATTAATTATTGAAAGTAGTAGGAAAGGACTTAAATTTGGTTCAACTATTCTCTTTCTTTCTTGGATTGCCTTGTTCTACATTTCAAATTACTCGTCTCATAAAAACTAATTAAGTACATGTGCTAAAATGGATGTTACTTTTAATTTTATTTATTATGAAAGACAAGTTACATTGAGATTAGTTAGATTGGATTACTTATTCTGGAATTGATTATTTAAGGATTAGTAATTAGTATGGGGTAAAGATCCCAAGGATTTAAAACTTTACAATTTTGATCAACTATTCTCTTTTCAGGCCAGGCCCAACAACAGCAAGAAGCCCAAGCCCAGCAACAACAAGAGGAGGAACATGAAGCTAGCTGACATTGACTTACAACTAAAGTTGTGATGTGGTAGCACAATATATTTTATATATGTCAAACGAGTTNATTTATTCTGGAATTGATTATTTAGGGATTAGTAATTAGTATGGGGGTAAAGATCCCAAGGATTTAAAACTTCACAATTTTGATCAATTATTCTCTTTTCAGGCCAGGCCCAACAACAGCAAGAAGCCCAAGCCCAGCAACAATAAGAGGAGGAACATGAAGCTAGCTGACATTGACTTACAACTAAAGTTGTGATGTGGTAGCACAATATATTTTATATATGTCAAACGAGTTTTTCCTTTATTATCATAATTTTGTTATATGCCTTTAGATATAGTAATATTGTTTGTTAACTATAGACATGGTGGAGTCAAAATTTTCAATAAGGGGTTCAAAATCTGAAAAAATAGACACACTACGTAGCCGAAGGGGGTTCGACATCTAATATATACCTAAAAAATTATTTTAACCATCTATAAATAATATAATTTTCCGTCGATGGCTCCGCCACTGACTATAGATGATGGCCGTATGAATCAAATCCTCTAGATAGAATATATATTTTAAGAATCCGATACAGATATAACAACATTTTTTTGAAAACACTAGAGCACCATAATTTAATAATATCGATTTGATAACCTATAATAAGTAGCTTCGCATAACGTGTTAATTATCCTTTTTGTCATTAATTTACAAAGGGGTTAGGTGGTGTTGGATAATAATTAGTTATGCAGGTGGCCGACTCATGCTAACTAACTGACCCCACAATTGTTTATTGGTAAAAAAAAATATGTTAAAAAGAAAGTTTATGATTGTTACAAAAAAATGCATATTGTGAATGAAAAAAGTAGAATTCAAGTTCAACATTATCTAAATATTGTTTGGTTTTTACTTTTGTTTTTCAAGAAAAATAACTTTATTGTCTAGGAAAATTTAATTCATACTTAATTTTCACGGATCTCAAAAAGGGTCGCCTTTACTAAAAAACATTTTATCCAAAGTGAGATTTCTCAAAATAAATTTAGATTAATTGGACCCCAAACATGTACCGAACTCCAAGTATGGAAAAAAAAATTGAAAAAATTGCAAGTCAACCTTTATTTATTTATGTTGACTATTCCAATACTAAGGTAGTTGAATCATAATTCTCAAAAGTATTGACAATGATGATTCATAGCCTGATTTATATGTGTTATAGTTAACTCGTATTTTCATTTCATTAATCACTTAACAATAGTAAATTATATAAATTTAGTATCAACACAACACATGTGCGAATAAAAATTTACCCTTTTAGATTTTTATTAATGAACTAGTTATCTACTTACAAATTACGAATTCAATATGTTATGTTTATTGAAACTTTAGAGATTTTCTCTTCTATGTTTCATATCAAAAATATCGTATTCAGATGAATTCGGAGTTAATAAACAACAATTAGGCCACGGCAAGCAAAGCCAGCAAAACTATTGAAAAAATTAGACCAAAAAGAGAAGTTTGTTAAGGTAGTTGAACTTCATTCACCTACATTTCCCTCTATATATTCCCTCTTTACTTCTCCCCACCAATTAAACCATTCAAATTTACAAATTACAAGCATATCATAATAACAATTTCTCAAAAAACTTCCTATTAGTTACTATGGCTTTTCATTACTCTATTTCTTTCCTTTCTTGCATTATTGTTTTAGCAATTTTGCCTATTAATGCCCAAATTGTGACATCTCCATGTACAGCAACAATGCTGACAAGTTTCACTCCTTGCTTGAATTTCTTGTCCAACGGCAACGGAACGGCTACACCATCTCCTGGCTGCTGCAATGCACTGAGAACAATGATGGGCAATGGCTCTGCTTGTCTCTGTGTTATTGCAAGTGGTGGCATTCCCTTTCAGATTCCTATTAATCCTAACACAACCATGTCTCTTCCTCGAGCTTGTAACATGGCTCGTGTTCCCCTCCAATGCCAAGGTAAAAGAATTTTATGGTAGTAGACAGTAGTAGTAACATAGGTCAAGGTGGATTCAGGATTTGAACATTGTGTGTTCAAGCTTGGGTTCGGATGAACGCATAAGTTATTAGCTTGATTACCCCATGAATCCTACACATCGAATATAAGCTTACATATCTACAATAAGTTGTTGCCATGATTTGATCCTGTGACCTCCTTGTCACATAGTTGCAACGTTTACGATTTGGCCAAGGCTATATCCTTCAATCCTCTTATCAAAGAGGTTGCCCGTTGCACTAAGCTCCCACTATACCTCCTAATTACATAGTTGCAACTTTTACTATTGGGCCAATGTTATATCCTTCATTCCTCTTATCAAAGAGGTAATCCATTGCTTAGGTCATATGTATGCAATCTAAGCAAGAGACTATTCTCACGACTTGAACCTATGACCTCCCAATCGCACTTCATTCCTCTTATCACAAATAAGAAATTTAAGAAGACTGTTATATATGTATTTACATATCAACATATTTTTTCATCCTAATTGGTAACTAACATCCTTTGTGGTTCTCTTGATTGCAGCCTCCACTCCACCTGCAGCAGCTCCAGGTATATATTAGTACCTATATCATATAATCTTTTTTTTTTTTAATAATGTCCATATTTCAAGATTTTATAATCTAAAATTGTCATGAAAATGTGAAATTATTACTTTTTGTGAATATAGGTCCTGTTGGAACAGAGGCTCCAAGTGCTTCACCAACATCAGCTCCTACTCCTTCTCCTAGTCCTAAAGGTATTACTTAATAGTATCATTTTCTAGTCCATAAGCTTCCTATATAATTCTTCTAATAATTTCATATCCGATTTGACCTATGGACGAATATATAAGTAAACGTTCCATGTTTGTTTGAAAGGTCAATCTATTCACTCGTATTGATATATTTCTCTTTACTAATAAATCGACTAATTTAACTCATGTATGTATAATCATTTTGATCCCTCAATTGAATCGGTTAACCAAATAAAAGTTATGTTGCTCAAACTATCCAAAAATGCACTAATTTTGAAGGATCCAAAAATGTTGGGCGGCATTTTTGAAGAGTTTGAGCAATATAGATTAAAAATTGTGTTGCTCGGATTCTTCAAAAAATGTATGTATTAGATCCTTCAAAAGTTATTTTAAGGATCCAACACGACTATGACAACATTCTGAGAGAATCCGAGCAACATAGGTTAAAAGCGTATGAATCAAAAGATTAACTTGATAATGAATTTAATTTGCACCAGGTACAACAGCTTTCAACCCAACGTCACCAACTTTGGCACCACAAGCTGATGTAATTCCTACTGTAACTCCACCATCTCCATCAGCAACGAATTCCGGCCGCCGTCAAAACTCAAATACTCCATCAGCTGCCCCTTCTGTTGGCTATGGCTTTTCACCATTGGTCCTCATTGCTGCATTTGCTTTTATATTGTATTAGTTTGAGATTACACAGTACTAAAGATAGTGAGTTTGTTGCATTTATTTTGAGATCTGTACTATTTGTTATACAATTATTCTTTGATGTAATATAGAATCTTGAAATTTATTTCTTGTTGTATTAGTACACTAAGGACTCTTTGAATTTTTTAAAATTTGGGTGTTTGTTATGTAAAAATTTCATGGGGTACCCTATTTCGACACACTATTTTTAATCTGTACCCAATTATTTATGATATTTTGCATGTCTACTCACTTGGAAACGAACTTCAAACATACGGTGTCTCATGAAATAATATCCAATTGTAACACTTCCTGAATGAGTTTGACTTCAACTAGTCCATATGAAATTGCGAAATATTTGTGCTCATCTACAACATTTGTAGCATGACTAGCTAGAAAGAGCTTAAAGCACCAAATGTATGATATGAGTAGGTTATAAGCAAGCAAAAACACTCATGACTACAAAGCATAAATATACACTAAACTTTCTTACAAATTCATTATCATAATTGAAAAGTTGTTGATAACAATGTACACTTTTAAATTCAATTGGGTTTTTGCATCTATTCTTCTTCTTTTTACTTTTACATTGTTCCCAATAGCTACATGTCATTTGCCACAATGTTCATTTGAAGGGATAAACTTGGAGAAATGCATGGATCCAGACAAAAATCAAGCTTCTTTTGATTCTTGTTGCAATGCACTCAATCAAGTGATTCAAGCAGGATATTATTGCTTGTGTGCAATATTAGGCTCTTCAAGTCCTCTTATAACAAACTCACTTGTACTACCTTTTTCTAATTGCTTCATTTCAATACCTCCATTGACACATTGTCAAGGTAATTGATAACAATTCTTCTTTGATTTCTATGCTTATTAATTACTCCCTTCGTTCAGATTTACGTTACGTAATTTGACTTACCTATGATATCATACCTTTTTCTCTATTTGCAAAGTAAAATTTCTCAGCAAAGGAGATTCAATTGAACCTCCCTTATTCTTACCAAGCTCTGGTAAGACTTTTGAAAGTTGTGCTAAAACATCAACGTTCAAAAGTCTTAATAGACGTACAAATGTTATGACATGTTTAATAACATAAGTTTCAAAAGTATTTTTTTCTCTATTAAATTCCACGTCCAATCAAACTATGTCACATAAGTTTTAATGAAGCAATAGCATGACACATTTTGCAAAAAGATATCTAATTTTGGTGCTAATTTGTTATATTTATTTACTTTTTTTTTGTAGAACCTAAAGCAAAGGTTAGTCCAGTACAAGAAATGAGGCCACCACCAAGTAGACCAACACCAATTTTTTGGCATCCAAAATCACCAAATGAGCCACCACCATTACCACTACCATCAGTACCAAAGGACTTAGTGTTGCCATTGCCACCAAACATGGATGATATTCCAGTTCTGAATTCAGCTAGACATGATAATGTTACAATTTATTCACTTTTTCCAGAATTTAAAAATCCTATGGCTGGATATTTAACATCATTAGGTGGAGAAAGCAAGAAAATTTTGTTGTATGCTAAACTTCACCTTTTGCTCATAGTGACAACATTTTATGTAATGCTTATGAACTGATATGATGATTGCATGTTTTCCAAATATTAATGGAACTCTTAATTTTGAATTTGCTTAATTCATTGTGCTTGATAAACTTAGTAGTTCATTTATACTACGTTAAAATTACTGATAGATAAAATCTAGGCATGTAAATTAAGCTCAGGAAAATTTTCATTTCAATTATATTCAGTAAGAAAAGAGAGGATTTGTTGAATGTCTAGTATTCTTAATACGATATAAAGACCAACTTCACATTTGAAATTGCACCAAAAAAAATATTTATTCTCAGGGTGTGTTTGGTATGAAGGAAAATGTTTTCCATGGAAAATGTTTTCTTGGAAAACAAGTTGATTTTTAACTTGTTTTCTTATGTTTGGTTAGTGAGTGAAAAACATTTTCCGGAAAACAATTTCTAGTGTTTGGTTGGTGTTTAAGGAATTTTTTCCGGAAAACACTATACAGTTGAGACTTAAGGTTTTTCACATTATTGTGCACAGTTGCTCATCTCTGTACACCACACACATATTTCAACTGTGCATAGTACAAACAGTAAGTTGTACAAACATATCATATCATAATAATATAATTATGAATACTTGGTTCAATAACACCATTAAATCAACAAACTAACAATTTGTAAACATGTAAAACAACTCTGCCTTCAGCACACAAATCAAATTCAAGCAAAAAGATATCAAGTCCTCTAATAGTAGTACTCTATATAGTTATGTTCTTCCAATTCACTTCTATATTCTATTTATGTTGTCGCTTGAACCTTTCCAACCACACCTTACGGAGATTTTGATTTTTAGCCATGAATCCCTTAACTAAAGTATCACTTTGTACCAAATAGTCAAAAGCATCCCCTAAGAACTCTTCCCCATAACCTTCAATTGCCCTAACTTCTTCATACAACCTTGTCACATCTAATCGGCTATCAGCTATCTTACTTATTCCCGCTGCCACTTCTCCAAGTTTTGTTGAAATATCACCGACCACATCTTGCACATCAGAAGGACGATTTCTTTTACGACTTGACTTGACTTGAGAAGTTTCACTCACATCTTGCACTCCATTCTCCTTAGATGGTCCTTCAATCTCATCTTCATTACCTTTCTCCGAACTACAATCCAAGCCTATATCTTCAAATGACTTAGCACAATCACCCCTAGCTCGATCATTCCCACAGACAAGAGACATTTCTTCAAACATATCAATCTTCTTGTTGATGAACTTATCATGACTAGGATGCGCCTACAATATAAATGACAAAAATANTTTGAGGGTGGGCAAGGGCGTAGGCTGGGGTGAAATTCGCTTGTGTTGCGCGTCCACTTCTTTTCCGGAAAATGATTTCCGCAGACTTGTTACGGAAGTCGTTTTCCGCTGATTTTAGGAAAACAAGTCCTTTAGGAAAATGTTTTCCCAACATTTTGTTGCAACCAAACAAAAGAAAATAGGAAAACATTTTCCTCCATACCAAACACACCCTCAGTCTACAACAAGCTTGTCGCTTTTCCACATCATAACTACTCATGAAAAACCATCGCCACTTATCTCAAATAAGTTTGTGAAGTTTTAACTCCAATAGTGAAAAAATGATTTGTCATTCAATTAGTGACATACATATAATTGATATTCAATTCAAGCTATGAACAGAAGTTCTTTCATAACGTAACTCTGAATTATTATAGTTGGTGCAGTTCCATTTGAGTGTTAGATTGAATCTTTTTTCTCCCTCTGGAGATGTCATTGGCTCCTAGGAGAGAGTTAAGGATTCAATCTTATACCCAAATGAAGATCCACCTTTGGAATTACCGCAGCTGTAATAACCAAGCATTGTGGAGAAACTTCCATTCACTAATTGAATGTAGCAAACCATCTAATAAGCCTAACTGAACTACAAGTTTTGTTAACATGTTCAGATGAAAACTATATGATAAAATGACCAGCTTGGAACCTAGGTCGTACAGGACACAAAGGAAAGAGGGGCTAACCTGGACTTTGACACATATTTCCTGCTTGAAATTCAGATGTTTCACATAGCAAAGTTATGGGTGGAATGCAGTAGGATTGATGTTAATGCCACTCTGCTGGAACAAAACTACATTGAAACAACATCTGCAATCACTGCATATATACATGACTCAAGTATTTCATATTTTTGTCATAACAGAAGGAAACAAGAAAATGAGAAACAAATTCAGATGACAACAGATTATACAACTGTATATCCCAAAAGGCTGTTTAGAGGGGGGAAAAGGCAGCTTATATATCATATTACTATAAGTTTTGCCAAATGGGTAAATGACAACGCATTGCTGTGAAACATATACTTGGAAAAAGGAGACTATAGTTCCAATTTAAACTGTCACAGCAAACTGCAAACAAAAGTTCACAGCACAAGGTCATAAAGGATCACACCAATTAATCCATTCCATTCACAAAAACTTTCCAAGTTGTATATCAAATTGCAAATTGACAGCCAAAAAGATCTAATTCCATTCGCATCACAAAAACTTTCCAAGTTGTATATCAAAACAGAAAGTCACCAGCACCATTGAATTCAAAACTATTAAAACAAGAGCCAATTCTATATTACAAAGCTATGAATTGTTCACTTCAGATCAATTTCAAAACTAGGAGTTCATTTATTCTAAAACTCTTGAGATGCAGAGCCAATATCGCCCTTGCCTGAGCCAGCCTTTCTAGGCAACAGATTCTGGTGGATGTTAGGCAAGACACCTCCATTAGCAATTGTAACTTGACCCAAAAGCTTGCTCAGCTCCTCATCATTTCTCACAGCCAACTGAATGTGCCTCGGCACTATACGATTCTTCTTGTTATCCCTTGCTGCATTTCCAGCCAACTCCAACACCTAAATTAAGAAATTATAATAATTTTAGTCTCAAAAGATTGTACAAGTTTTTTCACATCAAAGAATACAACTCCAGCATCACAATCTCCAGATAATCAGTAACATTAAACTAGATAAATCTCTAAACACCAATACCTATTCTTCAATTGATTATCACAGTCCATTACTAAGCATGATTATCCAACCATCAACATGAACTAATCATACAATACCAATTCTCCAAGTGTTAACCCTTAACAAAGCTCATACACAACAATTAACACAGATTATGAACAAACAGAACCACCATTGTAGCAGATTGCAAGTTGACTGACAAATGAAACCAAATTATACACTGCAACCACTCCGGTGTATGTAACACTATCTCCTACTTAATTTGTTCCAAAATGAACCGCAAAAACAAAATAAATTCAGCTTTAAAATTTACATTTCTACAGTTAATAAGTAGCCTTTTTAAGCTACACGAACTCCATGTCTAATAATCACAAAAGTTATGTTATAGCGTGTTTAAAACTACAAATATAAAAAATACAGTCCTTAAATTCGATTCCAGATTCAAACCATGTCACATAAAATGGGATAAATTTGAATCAATTGATGAAATCAAGTAAGACTCACAGAAATTGAAGTAAATTTTAATTCAATCGACCAAATCTAGTAAAAAACAATCGCATAGAGAACATTTGAATTCAATCAACCAAATGAAGTACAATCGCAAAAAATTGGAGTAAATTTCAATCTAATCGACCAAATCAAGTGATAACAATGCATAAAATTTGTATTCAATCAACCAAATCAATTAAAAACAATCGCATAAAATTGGAGTACATTTGAATTCAATCAACCAAATCAAGTAAGTACAATCGCACAAAATTGGAGTGAATTTCAATCTAATCCACCAAATCAAGTAAAAACAATGGTATAAAATTAGAATAAAATTTGAATTCAATCCACCAAATCAAGTATGAAATTACCTCAGCAGCGAGGTATTCAAGGACAGCAGACAGATAAACCGGTGCACCAGCTCCAACACGTTCAGCATATTTTCCATTCTTAAGGAAACGAGCGATTCTACCGACGGGGAATTGGAGACCCGCCTTTGAAGACCTAGACACAGATTTCGATGCCTTTGGCTTCCCTCTACCGGCGCCGCCCTTGCCTGATCCACCGCCGGAACTCATTTTTTTCCGATGAAACAAAAACCCTAAATCTAGCTCTCGATTTTGTATGCTGCTGTTTTTGGCGTCAGTGGTGAAAGATGAAAAGAGTAGGGATTCTATATATAGGAGTAAATGCTGTGTGCTGATTGGTGGAATTGATGAGCACAAGGATTGCCAGCGTGGAAGTGGGCCCACACGTTTTGAGAATTGCGCGGGAGATTTTTAATCTAGAAACGCGAATGGCGCTTTTTTTTGTAAATTTGTATTAGGAGTAAATTTACGCATAAGACAATACAATATTTGATTGATCGTATAAGAAATAGTTGTCACGTAACTAAAATGTACATTTGATTGTATGTATTATGTGATAATATTAGCTTTAGTGAATTTATATAATATTTACGTGAAATAGAATATGGTCTAAGAATATATTTATTTGTTATGTGGAAATTCAAACTATTTAAAAACAAAAAAAGAAACTATTTTTAAAGTACATAATACTTGTATAACAATCTCCTCATATTATCCCTTGTAATTAAACACTTCTATAAATAACTTATACATTATAATTTCTACATAATTAATATGTTACCCATACAAGCCTAAAATTAAGGAGACGATGTAGGCATGTTTATAAAAAATCACCTCTTTGTTAAGAAGATGATAAGGTTGTCCAAATCAAATCGAATCACAAAAAGGACTTTTTTTTTTGTTAGATTTGATTTGATTTGATTTTTAGGTCCAAAATTTAGTTTTTAATATGGTATTTGTTCGTTTTATGTACTAACTTTTTGCGTTGAGTTAGATTTAAGGTTAATTTGATAATACATTTAACAAGTAAAAAAATACATGGTACTCTAACACTGCAATTTAACATGTATCCAACTTTTTTTAAAAAAAATGCACGCCTAGAACATATATAAAGTTGCATATGGATGTAACTATTGAATAAGACTATTTTTTTTTAAAATGACCTCTAATTTGCCTAAGTAATAAGTTATTTTATCCGTTCTTTCATTGAGTACTGACACTATATTAAATTAAATGAGTAAAGTAATAACACAATACTTTATCGTGGAAAATCTCAGTTCATAAAGTATATACAAACGACAATCTTACACCACTACAAAAATTTAACTTCAATTTTATTAAATTATGAGCCTCAACAATTTAAGATTACAAACTTTGTAACCTGAGGAAATAAACTCTAATTCCTATAAATCAACAATCACTTTTGATTATTGAACCGGACTTTGCTCAACACAGAGTCTTAAAACAACTTAGATTACAATTATTGCAATTCTAGAAACTAAACTCTAATTTCTTTAAATCAATGATCACCTTTGACTATAGAACCCAACTTCAAGTTGCCCTCGACTAGAAATGTGCTCTTAACTCTAAAAGCGAAAGATTTCAACTCAATATAAGCAAACTTAACTTAAGAATTGTAAAACATAAGCATATGAAATATGTCTTTCTGTCTTGTTTCCTTGTCTTAACTGCACTTAGATTTGCAATCAGGACTCTCTCAAATATGAATTTCCTCCTATTTGATTGCCTATTTCTTGTAACACTATGTGTAAGTGCACAGGTTCTTTGTGAAACCATAGTTGTATTTATAGATGTGAGACTTCTCCTTCTTCAAGCAAATATCCTTCCTTCCAAAGATTCCTTTTTATTTTAGGATTTCCATTATTGTCCTTTTTTGAGATTTCTTTTCATGTAGGAATTATCTATAAAAGGAAACTTTATACAAGATGGACTCTTATCACATACGTGCTTTATCTGTGGTTGACATTATCCTTACTCTAGTCGGACTCGATTTGATAGAAACATGCTATCGCAATCTTCTCCTTTCATTTGTTCTTGTTGGAATGTATGCGTCCACTGGTCTAGATGGGACCAGGTCCTCAGCACAGTTACAATAACAAAAAATAAACAAAGTGTTGAAAGTAAAGATTGCACAACAACTTTACGTGAAAACCTCCTTGCTCAATGGAGTAAAACCACGACCTGGCCTGCCAGGACTTTTCAAACTGCTTCCACTAATCTTCTCAAAGCAAAAGTAAAAGTCAGTTTACAAAATGAGATTAACCTACTAATCTCCATACTAAGCAATATATCATATTACTTAGACGAGCCTAAGCAGATACAACACTGCCCACTAAGCTATCACCCCTAGATAACTTAGACTTTTCTAAGCGGATACCACACCGCCCACTAAATCAACTAGCTCCTAGATGACTTAGACTTTGACTGAGCAGATACAACACTGCTCACTAAATCGGCTAACTCTAACCGACTTAGACCTTTCCACACAAAAACAAATATCTGAATCTTTTATAGACTAGGAACAAATTTACAATATACGCACGGAAGTATAACTCCTAAGACACACTCAGATGCTTGCAGCTTGATCAGTTCCTTGTTGTGTTTGCCGAAAAATACTTCTTGAAAGTGAGTCTTTACAAGTGTTCTTGAGAATTTTCAAGTTGCAAAAACTAACAAAACTCAAACTCAACAAAGACGCTTCAACACTTTATCAGGTCCCTTTGTTGAACATGAGTATTGTTCTTCCTTGAAGATGGCCTTCTTTTAAAGCTTGTGAATTTTTCAGAGAAAATCCAAGTTTTTGTTTTGCCAAGTCTTGAGTTTGTATTTTGTGTTGAGAGATTATATCAAAATGAATACAAACTCCTTGAGACCGCCCATTGGCTGAGAGCCTGCCTCTCTGGAAAGACGTGCACCTACCACATCAGAAGTGGCAGCTTTTTTGACAGCTGTCGTGTCGTCCTTTCACATCGCAGTCTTGCAGGGACTAGGTCCCTTGCAAACTTCTCTTAGTAAGTTCTTGAGAATACGTGTTGGCTCTCTCCTTTTGAATGAATGAATTAGTTTGTTGTTTTTCCTTGGATATATTTAGACATGAAAAGTTATTATCCAATGTACAAGCAACCTCGTCGCTTCTGATTGGTGGAGTACTCTATGGAATGACCTGCAGTTCTTCCTATATGATGATAACACTCCATGTTAATTCACTCCATCCACCTCACCCTTACACACTTATATCATTTGTTTAAAGTTGTAAGGTAAACTTAGAACATGCAAGTAAACTCATTGCTGCTTCTTTAAGTCTTTTAAGATCATGATGATATGTTTCACAAGAGCGTCACTTATACATAGTACATGTTGTCAAAAACCTGACCGCTCAAAAGAGCAACTTGCTCTATAATACACAAAAGAATAAATAAGAAAATAACATATTTTAAATATTTTTCGTAAAAATACTTTCTATAGTACCAAGTACACACTCAAAAAATATTACTCCGTATAATTCATTTGTGCTACGAACTAGAAGAATTGTGCCTCATTGGAATAGTGATATCAACATTCATAATTTTTTAATTAGAAACTCGTGGACTCTATTACCTATATTTATAGAAAAACTAATTCAATAGCTGATGATTAATCAGTTTATCTTGATCGAGTCTCATCTTGAATAACACTTACATACTCTTCCATTTCTGCACGAGCTACCGGAGANTTAAACTCTAATTCCTATAAATCAACAGTCACTTTTGATTGTTGAACCGTACTTCACTCAACACGAAGTCTTAAATCAACTTAGATTACAATTATTACAATTCCAGAAACTAAACTCTAATTTCTTTAAAGCAATAATCACCTTTGACTATAGAACCCAACTTCAAGCTACCCTCAACGTAGAAATATGCTCTTAACTCTGAAAGCAAAAGATTACAACTCAATAAGTTTGCTCCTTTCATTTGTTCTCCTTTTTGTCAATTGTCAAAGCCTTTTTCGATCTAACAAATTTATTATTTTTAATGATGACAAACCATTGCTTCTTGTGTGTATTATATGACGATAACACTTCATGCTAATTCACTTCATCCACCTCACCCTTACACACTTATATTATTTGTCTAAAGTCATAAGGTAAACTTAGACATGTAAGTAAAACTCATTGCTGCTTCTTTAAGTCTTTTAAGATCATGATATGTTTCACTAGAGCGCCACTTATAAATAGTACATGCTGTCAAAAACCTGACCGCTCAAAAGAGCAACTTGCTCTATAATACACAAAAGAATAAATAAGAAAATAACATATTTTAAATATTTTTCGTAAAAATACTTTCTATAGTACCAAACACACACTCAAAAAAAATTACTTCGTATAATTCATTTGTGCTACGAACTAGAAGAATTGTGCCTCATTGGAATAGTGATATCATCAATTACATTCATAATTTTTTAATTAGAAACTCGTGGACTCTATTACCTATATTTAGTCTCATCTTGAATACCACTCACATACTCTTCCATTTCTTCACGTGCTACCGGAGATGGTGTTGGGGTCTCATTTACCCGCTTACTTGCTCTCTAGTTTCTTGATGTTTTAGTTCTTTTTCGTAAAAATAAAATAAAACGATAAAAAATAATCAAGTGAGTAAAAAAAAAAAAGAGGCAAAACGGTGTCGTATAGCTTTGTGGTTCTTGTTTATTTACGAGTTGTAATCTAATCTCAATATGTGGTAGCCAAAAAGGTAATCCTTCGACTTCTACTACCTCACTGAATTTTTTGTGTTGTTTCTTCTTCAACTTCTCCAAAAATTCATCAAAATTGCAGAAAAACTTATCAAAATTGATGAATCAAAAGATATAGCATCTGGGGTTAGCTTCTTTTAGCTTGAAGTACTGTAAAAATTACATCTTCAAAGCTATAAAAATCCTTTCATGGCGTCTTCAATACTGAGTGGAGCTGATAATTTCAAGCTTCTTAGTGGAATTTCTCCATCTGGGTCATCATATCTTGGATCAGAATTGAATCTTAAGTGTTTACCCCAAAAGGGTTTTGTTAATTTCAGAGCAACAAGAACCCTAAGACCCACCAAATGCAGTTTATCTGCTTCAAGGCCAGCTTCTCAACCAAGATTCATACAACACAAAAAAGAGGCATTTTGGTTCTACAGGTTCTTGTCTATTGTGTATGACCATGTGATAAATCCTGGGCATTGGACTGAAGATATGAGAGATGAAGCACTTGAACCTGCTGAGCTACACACTAGGAATTTGCAGGTGGTGGATGTTGGTGGTGGAACTGGATTTACAACTCTTGGGATTGTTAAGCATGTTGATGCTAAAAATGTGACTATTATTGATCAATCACCTCATCAGCTTGCTAAGGCTAGGCAGAAGGAGCCATTGAAAGAGTGCAAGATACTTGAAGGAGATGCTGAGGATCTACCATTTCCTACTGATACTTTTGATAGATATATTTCAGCTGGAAGGTACCAAATATCTTTTAATCTTGTGGTGTTAAACGTGCTACATGGAAAGTTGAAATTAAAGAGTTGTGAAAAAATATAGAAGACATTCTTTTTTTAAACAGACTAGAAAGGAAAGTAAGACGAACAAATTGAAACTGAGGTAGTATGTGAGTTCTGAACCACAACTCTTTTTGTTTAGTGGATTATGGATACATTTATTTGTACATATTAGGTGAAGTCTTACTAATAGTACAGGATTTGAGCCATAGCTAGTGGGTTTCTTGGAACCTGTATTGTGGCTCTACCTCCAATACTTTGTTTTTTGGATAATGTGTCCGATCCTCAAGGGTGGATGGAGAGTGTTAAGTTATGGCTTCATTGGAAGTGATAAAAATTCACGAAAGAAGTACAAATTGATTTTGAACCCAATAAATCGAATGAGTCGTGATAGAATCCCGAACTCGAGCCCATAAAGTTCAAATCTTGGTAACTCTTAAGGATAAATAAGATTGTACTGTGATCTGTTTCTGAAATGCAATTTCTTTCTGTGTTAGTCTTGCCTTTCCTGCAAATTACTCTTGTTAGTGTATAATACTATGTAATACTATTAAACAATTAATCAAGCTTGGCCAGTGGCGGAGCCAGGAATTTATACAAGGGTATTCAAATACATACTAGAAATCACACTTGGGATTTGGATTTGTGATCTAAAACAATTTTTGAATCCCCTTGGCCACGTCACTAAAATTTCCCCTTATGTGAAGGAGATTCAACAGTTAACATATAGCAAATAAAAAAAAAAATTCCCTATTTGCATGGTGTAATTTTAAAATAAAGAGATCCTATTTTACCACCTTTACTCCCTCTAGCTCCGCCATTGAGCTGAGGTGGAGTTTTTGTTACTCTTTCTTATATGTGGGAATGCTTTTTAACGTTCCATGTATTTTTAACAGAAGACCATTAGGTTGTGAAGTTCAACTTGCTATGGTTCCGCTATGATTTTTTAGGCCACATATATAGTCTTTTTTTTGCTTCAATTTTGAAATAACTATTTACTAGTGCACAAGTGAAGTGTGATTCACTGATTCTTTGAAGAATTAAGATGCTTGTTATACTCAATATACGGAGTGCAAGTGAACATCTAATAACATAAAGTTATCATTTTCACGGTAGGTTTATAACCATTGTTTATATTTCCTTACTTATTGTTAGAGTGGGGTAGAGTCCCACAGGAATGGACCATTGGTTTGCTTCTATGGACTTGGGGCAATCCTCCCTCATGATCTAGCTTTTGTGGTTGAGTTAGGCCCAAGTACCATATTTACACTTAATTTTTTTTTGCTTATATTGATTCTTATTGTTGGCAAGTTCAAGATTAATATATATGTTTGATGTGTGATCTTGCTCATTCTGGTGGAATCCAGTTCAATTTACTGCAACAATATTTACTGGTGTCACCTATTTATTACTTCTAGATGTAATAACATGATTGTGTTCTCCAGCATTGAGTATTGGCCAGATCCACAGCGTGGTATCAAGGAAGCTTATCGGGTACTAACCATAGGTGGGGTTGCCTGTGTGATTGGTCCGGTGTACCCAACATTTTGGTTATCTCGTTTCTTTGCAGATGTGTGGATGCTCTTTCCAAAAGAAGAAGAATATATAGAATGGTTTAAAAAGGCTGGTTTCACACAAGTTAAGCTGAAGCGGATTGGCCCAAAATGGTATCGTGGTGTCCGCCGACATGGGTTGATCATGGGGTGCTCTGTGACTGGAGTGAAGCCATACGCTGGGGAATCTCCATTGCAGGTAGGGACTTCTTTTCCTAAACGTGTGTTGTTGCTTAGAAAATACCATATATGAAGCTTTTGTGTTGGTCAATCTGTTAGATGACTTAAATGCTTCGGTTTCCTGTTTATTTATGTTTACTTGGAAAAATTTTAAACACATTTGTTGACTTTCCGATGCTATATCTTACTCTCTTCATGTCACTTTACAGACACATTTTCCACTTCCAAACATCTCGAAACATTTGGTATACTATACAGAAAATACAATTTCTTGGTAATTCTAATTTCATTAAGCAAATGGAAGGTTAAGTATTATGAAATCTGTTCTGCATTACAAGCTTAAACTTTTCTTGTTTCGTCTACAGTAAAACTGTGTGATATATATTGTGATCACGGTATACGTGGACACCTTCCTCCTTTTCTCTGCTTTTACTGAATTTCTTGGCTCTTGACTAGCGGATAGCCTATAGCGCAATCATTTTAACTATCAGTATTTTTGCCTTACACAATTACAATAACAACTAAGCCTTAGTCCCAAGAAAGTTGGGTTCGGCTATATGAATCCTCAGTGACCATGTTCCCCCATTTAAATTCATCTTGGGCCAGCATTATACAAAATAAAAATGAAAAGTGCATGTGAACTCTCTGTATTGTTGTGTTGCAGCTCGGTCCTAAGGTTGAGGATGTGAGCAAGCCTGTGAACCCTTTCGTATTTCTCATGCGATTCCTGCTTGGCATAATAGCTGCAAGTTACTATGTGCTCGTTCCAATATACATGTGGCTTAAGGATCAAATCGTCCCGAAAGGTCAGCCCATCTGAATGATAAGGACAACTTATCAATCCAAGAGAAGTTCTCCACAATTTCTGTTTGACAGTTCTCCACCAGTGACCACAACTCTGTCGCGGACCAAAGTTTTTGGCTTCGTCATACGGGTTAATTTGTTGAAGGTATCATGAATGAATTTGTTGAACTTAGTCTGTTAGTTTTTCATCCTTAGAAAAGGGCCCTTGTAAATTTTATTTTCATGGTAAAACCTAGAAAATCTTTGTGACATTTTCTAGTTGTATAATCTATCAGTCATGTCTTTTAATCATATGTTGAGAAAACTCATTGAAATAAATAGTAGTAATGCATTGTTTGCCAATATTGAGCGAGTTTTAAGTATTTTAGTACTCATGTGTGTCCCTCATAGTCGATGTTCTTGTCTAATCCTTGAACAACTTCAGCATGTGCGAGTCGTCTAAAGTTGTGGTGGAGTGGCAAGTACTCCTGCCTTAATCAACGGTCTTAGATTTGAACCTTGAGTATGAATTCGTCTTTGGTAGGGAGTGTAAAGTGTTTTACACCCAATGTGGGAGGCATATGCTGATGTAGCTTTAGTGCTACAGGTTCAACTAAATTCATTATCTTGACACAACATAATTGTACGTAAAAAAAAAAGTAAAAATTTCTATTAACATTAGATTATGTATCCATGATTTTAAAAGGATGCAATGCGAAAAGTATTAAAGGATAGTTTGGTGCACTAGGCTTCTGCTATGCTCGAGGTACGAAACCTTATCTTACATTTTTACAAAAGATTATTTTCGCAGCTAGAATTCGTGACCGTAATACTACCTCAACTTGGTAGCTTCCCCGAACTTTTACAAGAAAGGAATGAAGATTATAGAGGAAATTAAGAAATCACAAAGGATGACCATATGAGTCAAGTCTCTAAATCATTTTCTCTTTTGCAAATTTTCCTTGGTTAAGAAGTTAACTTGAAACACATTTTCATGGAAAGTATTTGGTAGAGAAATTAGTAAATATTTTTTTTATCCACAACACTAGAAGTCCATTTTTCTTATTCCTTTGGAATTTGGACATAAAATAGCATGAAATTTACTGGTTCGAGATCCTTCTATCTTTTACCATACTTTCATTTGTAATAGAGTTCGAATCTTCTATCTTTTACCATACTTTCATTTGTAATAGAGTTTGAATTAGTGTCGTGTGCTCAAAATCATGTATCACTTACTTTGGAATAAATATGAAAAAATACATTGATTTGGACATACACACATGCAAACATATATTCAAGATTTGAAATTTCATCAGTTCATACACATAAAAACTGAATTCAAAGTCAAGATTTTGTCTTCATTTTGTTCGAAAGAATCCTCTTATTCTCATGACCTGGTATGGTCAATTCCCAACGAACCTCTTTTGTTTCAATGAATTTGAAGATTTATAAGTATTTAACAGATTCAAGAATATATATATATATATATATAAAATGTTAGAACAAAATTATATACTAGATTCACGTGAGTCATATTCTGAATAAATTTAGGAGAGTAATAAGATCCCGCAAAATCGAAGTATATACTCTATATAGTTAAAAAGTTAAAAATGGCAATCCTCTGGGCACGTAACGCAGCGTGCTGTTTGGGTGTAAACCTAAAATATGGTCAAAATTTTAATATTCTCTTTTAGAATTTGGAGATTAGTAAGGTGTCTTTTTAATATTCAAAATTTATAAATTTAAAAATTTAGATTCGTCTTTGGAGATCATGGCCTTTAGATGACGAAAATTTTAAATTAGTCGAGTCAATAAATTTCAATTAATAAAAAATAAATTAACAGGGCTTACGTGATAAAGCCACGACCAACAACTACACCTAATACCGGTCTAAATTCAACTTGACTGTCTTTATTTGGAAATGTCTTCTAAAAGAATTTTATGAAAAACAAAAGAAATTTTATTTGTTGCAACTCGTAAGAATAACTGAGATGGTGCAATAGGTAGTATATCTCATATGAATGGGTAGAAATTGATTTCTCATTTCAATGTCTTTTTAGTCGAGTTCATCGCATCAAATTTATCTTGTGTGGTTATATCTCTTATGTGGTTTGCAAGTTGTGGCATGGTAACATGTTTATCAAGTGCACACTCAAAGTATAGAGGTTGCGAATTTCCTTGAGATTCCAAAAAATAAAATAAATTATATGTTGCATAATTCAAATTCGCGTTACGTAGAGTTTACTTAAGGGGAAAATATTTTCTACGAGGGATTCCTCCATTTCCAATGCTCAAATCCGAAATTGTTGGTTGAGTAAATTTTTCGTTTTACTTCTAATGACATACATTTTTAGTCATAAAAACATCATGACATGCTTAGTTTCACAAGTTTTAAAGGCCTAATACATAATCAATCTCTTAAGCTTGTTCGGATATTTCATTTAGAGAGCACTCGAACTAAGTCATGTTTCAATTAAATATGCACATTAACTCCTAATAAAGTGTTCCAGACACTTTCACTTCAAATTTCAAAAAAACTTTTTGCGTGTGTTTTCATTCATCTATAACATACATAGTTAATTTTATCACATAAAATATGTCATCTCTTTTATTTACACGCATCAACCTTAGGTACAAAATACTTGATGTCTTACAACTTATTGAGCTAAATACATATAATTAAATGATATGACATATTTTATATTGTTAACTTACCTACCTATCAAACGAATGAGAACACATAAAAAAATTCAAAATTTAAACAAAAAATATCTAAATGGAACACTTTATTAAGATTTGAGGTGTTCAATTTGAACATAACTTAGTTCGAGTGTCTAAATAATCAAAGCCAATTTTTTAAAGATATTTCTTTTAATAGGTGCGGAAAATCTCTTTATTTTTTTTTACTAATCTTTATGTCCAATCAAATATGGCTATATAACTTCTCTTGTCAAACCCCTTATTCACTCTTCTCTCTCTTTTTTTTTCCTTTTAAAAATCTAATTTTTAATAATTTAATGAAATTGAATGCATTTACTCGAGTCCTCTTGTCACAACAAAATTCTTCTATTTAAATAAATGCCCTTCCAACATTATATACTCAACTCTCTCTCCTCTCTCTCTCTCTCTAACTCAACAAAGATCCAAAAAGAAAACACCATGGCAGATAAAATAGTGAAGGAAGAAAATCAACTTGTTCAATTCAAAGAAGCCATCAATTTATTTGACAAAGATGTACATGGTAATTATTAGTATAATATTAATCTTTTCTTTACATTTTTTTAGGTTTTACTCGATGCTCGATATCAACATTGAAACCTTAACATGGATATGGTAATAATGAGTACTAGTTATCTTTTTTTCCTTCCAATTTTTCATCTAATGTTTGATATCAACATTTAAACAAAATTTCTGATTAAGGGTTAAGTAATCATATTCATCCCAATTTAACTCTCGACATTTTTTTTTTGGGTCTAATTATTCCTTTTCTTTTATATAATATCTGAAATATTACATTTTATTTTTAGGCTGCATTACAATTGAAGAATTGGCAATAGTTATAAGGTCATTGGATGAAAATCCAACAGAAGAAGAACTATGTCATATGATTAGTGAAGTTGATGCTGATCATCATGATAATGGAACCATGGAATTTAATGAATTCTTGAATCTCATCACCAAGAAAATGAAGGTAAAAACTCATATTCCTAACACTTATTTAATCGCATCGGGTGTTTACACTTAATTAATTATATCAACTCACTACTAATACCAAGTGATTTAATAAGTGTGTAAATAGGCATGTCATACATGTTGGCTAGCTTGGTGCAGACACTCGATATGAGTAAATTTTTACGAAATCTTCATCTATATTTCTACTCCCTCTAGATTATGTCAAGCTAGTGGCGGAGCTAAATTTAATGAAGGAATTCTTCGTCAGAAAATTATATTGTACCAATAAAGTAACAAATAGATTTTTATAGTGGTGAAAGAGGGGTTCAAAAAATGATTTTAAGTCACAAATTTAAATTCCAAATATGATATTATTATATGTTTTTGAATTTTCTTATTAGAATTTCTGGCTTCGTTACTATGTCAAGTTAATAACTTCCAAGTGTTTTAAGGAGTCGTTTGGACATGATATTCTTTTTTTTTCAGGAGACGGATTTAGAGGAAGAACTTAAAGAAGTTTTTAAGGTGTTTGATAAAGACCAAAATGGATTTATTTCGGCTACTGATGTAAGTCGATTTTACGGTGGAGTTTCATACTTTTAATAATTATTGTCATTTTATATTCGAAAAAATATATTTTATTTATGTTCTAAAAAAGGAATTACTAGAATTTTTTTTATAAATTAATATTATTTTGTGAGTGTAGTCAATCATGTACGGCATGTACTCATATTGTTCCTTTGAAGACCAGTCAAAAAGATAAAAGGTATTTTAAATTTAAAAATAAAAGAAGTATTTGAAAATATTTTTAAAGTCGAAGTAAATTATTACTTTCATCTTTGAATTATTGCCTAACCTCAAAAACACCCATTTACTTGACCAAATAACTTAAATACACATTTGATCTTGTAACATGAGTGAAATACACTCTTAAATTTTCGTCAAGTTTAGAGATGTTTACAACACTTTTCTCGACTTTTTATTAAGAGTCACATGCTCCTACAAGTGTTTAAGACCACTTGCTATGTCATGTGACAGATCGGTGTGTATTTCAGTTTAATTAGTCAAGTAGAAGAGTGCTTTAAGAATGTCAATAGTCCAGAAACGAAATTTATAATTTACGTCAAATTTAAAGGTGTTGAATTAGTGGTAAAAATATTTTAATTAGATTACCAATGAATATAATTATTAAACTAGTTAAGGGAAAGGTGAGGGGGAACACATGTTAAAAATTTTCTGCATTATTATTTAAATATTCTTTTTTTAACAGTTGTTTCAAATCCTAGATAATTATTAGGTTATTATCATTAGGTTATTATTAACTTTGAAACCAATCTGTCAATGCAATGAATTTTTCCACAGTTCACACTGAACAATGCACTTGCACCTTTTGACTTTTTGCTTATTATCTTATTAAAGAATCATAGTGGAACATATAAGATCTCTCTACTTTTAATCAAAAATCTCGAATTCTCTAATTTTAAAAATCGTACATATATAATTCTTGTATAATTACCTTTCCAGACAACATTAAATCAGATCCAATGTTTACTCAATCTTATAGATAAAATAATAAATTATCGTCTAATGTTTTCAATAATTTATAAAATTTTAGATCGTGATGATATTATGTTTTCTTACAAAGCCTTCAACTTGTTCAAAAAGGGGTCTCTTTATACTATGATTTAAAATATCTATTTTAAGTTGTGAGAGAAATAAAAAGAGCATCATTATTTACTAACTAGTCATTTCTAAAAGAGACAATTGATGAAAGTTTCAGCCCTGAAAATGGAGAAACTCATTATAGAGAACACTTCCTCTTTTTAGTGAACTTGTGCATGATTTGAATTTGAATCAATCGAATCAACAATTATATCAAAAGTAATATTCCACACATTAACGATATATAAATATTTATATTTTCATTTCATTTATCATAAGTAAGATATTGATAATTTACTATTAGTGCATTTTTAAAAAACTTTATCCATGTATATAACTTAAACTTGTTATAATATTTTTCGATTCTATTGCAGTTGAGGCACGTGATGATTAACTTAGGGGAGAAATTAACAGAAGAAGAAGCTGAACAGATGATTAGAGAAGCAGATTTGGATGGAGATGGTCAAGTCAACTTTGATGAATTTGTTAAAATGATGATCAAACTTTAATAGATAATTAAAAATATTTATTTATATTTTAGTTCTATTTATTAAGAAATTTTTATTATTTGTTAAAACAGTATCAATGTTATATAGCCAAGGAATTAATTGTAGGATTATTTGACTATTTAGACTCTGAAAATTGTAATCAAACGAGCCCTTAGTCTATATGTAATGTTTTTTTTTATCGGTGTTCAGTATATTAATTCATTTCGGGGTTTAACCTATTTAAATATGTGTGAAACAATGAAGCTTCTATTTTACGAGTAAATAACTCCCTTATGGGGTGGGGGGGAATTAACAAATAATTAAATATGCTACTATCATTATAGAGTACTTATTAATGTATTTTATGATGGTATTACTACCTATGATGAAAGTATCATAATGATTATGATATAAAATAAAAGCAAGAAGGAAAGTACGATTATCAAATCCACATTTTCTTTTAAATATATATGATATTTCTTGATGACTTTTTGAATTATATGTTAAATAAAGTTATTGATTTTTTTTTTCTTTGAGTAGGTTATAGCCTATTTCCCCCCCATATAAACTATCAATTAGTCGTTAACTAATATATTAGTTTATTCCTAATGACACACCAAAATAAATAACAATGTAATTAGTCATGAACTTAATACTAATAATAAAAAAAGAGAATAATGTATAGTTGTCACGTCTAAGTTTGATGACTCCAAAAGAGAATTTAATTATCATTACTTAAGTCAATTATATGAATTATCATTGCTTAAGTTATCTATTATTTGTTGTTAATATTCTTAAGATGACTTTTTCATTATTATATATATATTTTTTTTCAAATCAGCTTTAATATATTTTACTTGAGCCTAGGTTCTATTTGAAACGGTCTTGAAAGTAATGAAATTACAAATATGTTATTATTGTGGTATAATATAAGAAAATAAATTCAAAGGCACGTTCATAAATTTGTTGACAAACATGTTCCTATTCTCAAGAAAATAAATAGATTTTGTAATGGGTCGAGTCTTTTTACTTCCTATGACTTAAGGTTTGTGTATATGACTTTTGACTACAAAATACCTTCATCCCCACTCCCAAAAAAAAAAGAAATGATTTACGTCCTTTTAGTGTCACATTCTCTTTCATATGTTTATTTATATATTTTAATTTGAACTTTCTGACAAAGAGAATTTAATCGAACCATGTTGAAGGGTTGTTCTTAGTTGGGTGAGATCGGAGACCGTTGGACTATCAACCTCGGTCAATTGCGCTTCGTGGATAAGTCATGGGCTAGACACGTGGAAATCATAGGGATCAAAATGAATTAAATAGACTGAAACCTTCATTAAGTGAAAACTAAGTTATGCTTTCATCTATTCAAAAGAATGAAATGTACTCTCCAACTTGTGGCCTATATAGTCCAATCCCAGAAACCTTGGAAACTCATTTTAATGAAATCAACTACCTGTAATATAGGTGTGTGCATAACTATAGAAATGTTGTGTGTAGCAGCACCATTGCCATATGACCAGGAGGTTACAAGTCCGAGCTGTGGAAACAGTCTCTTGCAGCTGCGTTGAATAAACCGTTGTAGTTGGACCCTCCACGCGTAGCAGGAGCTTAGTGCACCGGGGATGTTTAGCCCCATAAGGCCTCACTACTATTATTGTCTTTTGGAGAGTAATGTCAAAATAAATCTTCAGACACATGCTGGGATTTTTCTACCCAAACATGCTGTAATTCACTTTCTCAATGATGATACATTCAAGCAGGAACAGGTTCAGAAACTCCGCCATTATCAGCTTGATCCAAACTATCATAGTATTCCACCAAAACCTTCCAACCACCGGGGCACATAAATCCGTCTGGAGGGCTCTCCTTGGTCTTTGCAAGAGTTCGCATCTGAAAGAAAAAGAAGGCATCAATTACACCATATTTTTGTAAGGACAGCACCACAATAATTGATCTAGCATCCTAGAATGTAACAAAGTGGTCCTTTCTGGGGGTGAGATGCGGGGTAAAACCTATGTTGCTCAGATTCTCCAAAAATACTGCCGCACCTGAGTATGATCCTCCAAAATTGCACTACTTTTAGAGGATCCGACACGTACCTGCCAACACTTTTAAAGAGACCAAGCATCGCTTGGATTCTCCAAAAATATTGCTGCATATTTGTCAGATCCTCCAAAAATACACCACTTTTGGAGGACATGACAACTCACCAACATAGTTGTAAAACACAGCAAGCCAATAGAGAGATAGAAACCTTGGTGCCTGAAATGAAGATAAAATCTTGAGGCCTAGATGGGTCAAAGAAAGCCATTCCATTCTTAGTCTTGTCATATGCAGCCACCTACAAGAAAATTTAGTATTGTTAAGAGTTTGGAAATAAAAAAGGAAAGACATATTGCACTTTAACCAGGGTTAATTTGTTGCCATACCTTGAAAGGCAATATATTAAGCCGTTCTAGTCCCGGAGCCATACTGAGGACCTTCTTGCCATGATCTGCATCATACAGATCTCTCTTCTCCAGTGGATGACTCATTCCAGCTGGATCTCGTCCCACGATATAAAAGTTGGCACCTGCATTGATGCGAGCCTTTGCATGCCATTGCACCTCAGTTGGACCAGCATAGTGCATGGGAGATGGGAATATAGATAACACAGTTGTCTCGGGATCAAGCACCCCATCTTCAAGAACCTGACAAGAATCCAGTCGTGTATAGGAGTGGGAAAGCAATACCATGCCGATACATGGCCAAATTGATGAGGCAAATCAAATTTTATGTGGGATTTCAGCCACAAAATGAATAAAAGAAACTGAAACCTTTTCTACATCTTTGAGAAGGATTTTTTAAAAAAACGCTTAAAGAAGCAAAAAGATATCAACAAGGACTTTGAGAAAAAAGGATTGCAGGAGCTTGGCTGTTAAATGAGGAACATGATCAAGTAGTGTAGAGTACGAGTGCTTTATTTTATTGCCAAAAATAGAAAATGTCAGGTAACCAAATGCACAAACCTTCTCATGTTGCTTCATTCTCCAATGAAGTGGAACATCGTCTTCCTTTGTGTAACCTCCAAGAGGATGAAGCAAAAGGACGGGATTCTTATATCCCATCTCGAGAAGTCGCCGACGTGTGTCAGTCATCAATAATGCATGGCCATTATGCACAGGATTTCTCAGTTGAAAAGCAAAAACTGCATCTGCATTACGCCTTGTAAATTCATCCCGAAGTTCAGAAGGTGAAAGCCGGAAGCTGTCAAGACCATCATGGTACTTGACTGGTTCTATAACCTTCAAATCACCACCAATAAGCCAGTTTCCAGAATGAGTTATAGCTTCATCCACGTAAGGAAGACCTGGGGCTGTGGTGCCCCAAGTTCTTGCTATCCGTTCTTCTTTGTTATGCTTGTAGATCTCGATACTACAATTACCAAATTAACAGGGAAAGAAGCTAGATGAGAAGGTATAAATAGTCATAATAAAGAAAAAATAGTTTAGTTAGATGCTTAAAAATTATAAAAGAACAACAAAGAAATTAAAACTTCGTAAGAATTGGTCGGGTTGGGCTATGACCCACTTTTTAGCCCAATCCATCAACCCAAGTCATTTTTGGGCATGTCATTAACTCCACCAATTTTGACTCCAACTAGCCCATTTGACACCCCTACTGATAGACAGGTAATAAACATGACCAAAGTTTAGTAAAAGGAGAAAAAAGGGGTGAATGGATGGCTAAACAACCAATGCAGAATATTAGTTTGATCAATGTCTAGATATATTCCAAACTGTAAAAAGCATCCGTTGAGTAAATCGAAGATTAGTTATCAAATTATTTGAGCAATTTGAGTCACTACATGAACAAAGAAGATCACTAATATTGGACAAACGAAAAATATTATATATAGAGATTCCACCTATTTATCAAATTATTTGAGGCTCACTTATAATTTGCAAAAGAAATCTGAACAGATGAAGAGTAAATATCAGTGTCTTCCAGCTTACTGCTAAAGTTGACTGTAAGCTGGTATTTGTTTAGTAGAGGAAGATTTGCTATAGAAGGAATGACCAACATGTTAATCTTACTAAAAGCAAATGGAAACCAACCAAAACCTTAATTCGATGTACAAAGTTGAAGCAAGTGATGACTTTTGCATCCTAAACCAGTAGAAACTAATCAAACCTTCTGCCTTCTTATGAGCAACTCCAGAACTTCAACTCAAACATTTAGTGAGCCAGTCAGTTATAACATTTTCTTAACATAAGGAGTATGAAATCTAATAAGACACTGATTCTTTTGGAGATATCTTGAGAACGAATGTTCTTTTAAAATTCATAATTGTAGCTGACATAAAGGAACAAGTTTTCTCCTATGCTACTATTCATGCTAATGTTATGGGGGCAACTAAAGCACAACACTTAATCACGTTTAATTTATTTTTACTCTTTAGACAGGGATGCTTGTTTAAATAAGTCAATTTCACATGGTAAACTACTGTGATATCATGTAGAAGAATTTTCCAGCGTAAACCTGTCTAGGAATTTATTTGTGAAAATTGAAAAAAGCAAAGAAATGCATCAAACAGGGGAAGAGCAACGACGCATACAAACTAACATATTCTTAATGGTTATACTTACCATCGTGATTGAAAAATAGAAAATGGTTATAAAAATCATAATATTTAACACCAACATGGTTATGAATAACTTCAGATTTCTTTTACAGTAAAAAGAAACGTTCTAAGATGACAGAACTACCTCAAAAACAGTACTGCTTACTACAAACTGTTGCTCTTTTCCTACTTCATAAAAAAAACTTGCTTTTTTCCTTGAGTACCATTCTGCCATAAAAATTTGAACTTTTCTAACAACCCAATGTCACCCTAAGTCTCATTTACAACCGTAAGCACTAGGCATCAAAACTCCCACTTTCCTTTTGGAATAACTCCCATTTTCATTCAAAACACATACTCTTACCACTTACCAAAGCAAACCATTAAAAAAACATACTTTAAGCAAAAATATCTACAGATAATGTAGTTTAATATTTCCCTGTGAGCTCACATGTGTCAACATTGACAAGATTCACATTTCTTTGCATATAGTGAACTAAAACATTAGAGTAACAGTCACAATCAATGTTGAAAGTAACAGTTCAATGGATTCAAATTCTTTTTGCATATAACCGGGCTACGCATACATAGTGGAGCCACGTGTATTCAAGGGATGTCAATCTTCCTCGAAAAATTATATTTTGTAGCTAGGTGAAAAGTTATTTTTTATGTATTTATATAATATCACATTTTGACACCCCTAAGTGAAAAATCCTCGCTCCGCCACTGGTACCTACTATAAGTGTTTTTGCATTTGCTGCTTAACGTAGTAACAGTTGTATGCAAATAGAAATAATAAAAAATTAACGAGTTAATGGTCAAAATCACACCTAAAATATCACTTTTTTTTACAAGTTTCATACCTCAACTGTCTATTTTTCTCTTTACCTACCTAAACTATCACTTCCTTCGTATTAAAACACACCTCCATAGTGAGCTTGTAGGCCAAACTCAACATCTAGCTGTATTTTAATACAAAGGGAGTGATAATTGAAGTATAAAACTCGTGATAAACTATCACTTCCTTTGTATTAAAACACATGTCGATACTGAATTGGCCAAAAATTTGTTCCCAATCGAAAACAGGCCTCCATAGGCTAACTTAAGGGAGTGTATGAAACTCGCAAAAAGATGATAGTTTAAATACTTAAATAGAACAACGGATAATTGAGCTATGAAACTCGCTAAAGATGTGTTTTTTTTAGCATTAATTCAAAATCAAAAAATGATTTGAAGAAAGAAAGAAATTTCCCTTACTCGGTTAAAATGGCAATGGGGTTATTTCCATCAACAACAAGGGCAACACTACTCGACCCATCAATTTGATTCTTCTGAGAATCATCAATGGCGAGCACAATCGGAACCGACATGTTAACAACTGATCCATCTTCAAGACGAATCGAATTAAAATGAAGAGTTTGAAGAAACTCAGATTCTCTCATGAACCCTTTCAATGGGCTAGCCCATCCTTCACTTAACACATGAACCCATTCAACATCAATCTTCGTAAGCTTGATTTTGGGCAAATTCAAAGCTTCTTTTCTCTTCAAATCTCTTTGTGATTCATCAACGAAGAGCTCAACAAGCTTGCCACCGTCGGGTTCGATCAACAACCCGGAATGGATTCGGGTCTGCGACATGATTGACCCGGTTCTTATTGGGTCTGCAACTGTATCAGAAAGGAAGATTGAGAGGTAAGAAGAAATGGATTTTGGGTAAAGATTGAATTTTTGTTTAAGAATTTTGAGTGAAAGAGATCTTATGGTGAACAAAAATAACAACATAGTTAAGTGTAACTACTCCCAACCGTACCAATTTATGTGGCAATTTTCATTTTTTAAGCGTCAAACAATTTAAGTTTAATCAGAAATTTGTGCATGAAATATTCATCTTTTTTTTTTAAAATCAAAGATAAACTTATTTAAACCTCGAAATCCAAAAAATATCACATAAAATGAAACGAAGGGAGTACTAATTACACATGTCGGATCTAGAAAAAGTAGAATATAGCATATCTTTCCTATTTTGTGGATTGTGGAGATAGAGATACAATAGGAAAATAATACTTCTTTCATTCCAATTTATTTGTCTTATTTCTTTTCAATTAGTATTTTCAAAGAAATCAAAAAGTTAGCTACCAAATTTAAAGAACATTTTAGTACATTTCCCTTTCTTTTATTAATTTAAAATCATGTTTTGTGAAATAAAAAGGCAAATGTACTAAATAGACTGAAATATGAGTGATTCTAAATGAAACCTTCAAACAACAATAATACCTAGTATAATTCTGAATTTGAGGAGGGTGGTGCATACGCAACCTCGTCCTTACCTTAAAATTGTAGAGAGATTATTTTCGAGAAAGTCTCAACTCAAGTAAAGCATATAAAAAACAAGTATGTAAAGCAAATACAGTAGTGAAGAAGCCATACTAAAAAATAAGGAGAAGAGAATAGTAGCAGCAACAAATAATATGATAATTGAAGCCAAGGCGGTGAATGAAAACAAATGGTGTCTAACTTATGCTTTCATCTATTCAAAAGAATGAAATACATATAGTGTACCCTCCAACCTCTACTACATAGTCCATCCATCCTGAACTTGGAAACTCAATTTTCATGAATGCAAGTACCTATTATATAGGTGCATCACAAATGTGTGGATGAATTTAGCACTATAATTTACAAGATGGAGAAACTTTTTCCTCAACCTATACCGTGCTTCACTATTATTATTTGTCTTTTGGAGAGTAATGTCAAAAATAATCTTCAGAAACCACATACTGGGGAGAAAAAAAGTTAATTTTTCTACCCCAAATATGTTGTAATTCACTTTCTCAAAGATGATACATTCAAGAAGGCACAGGTTCAGCAACTCTGCCATTTTCAGCTGCAGCCAAACTATCATAGTATTCCACCAAAACCTTCCAACCACCTGGGCACATAAATCCATCCGGAGGGTTTTCGTTGTTCTTTGCAAGCGTTCGCATCTGGAGGAAAAAAGAAGAAAACATTAATTGTGTGATATTGATCGCCGGGACAGCAGCAGAATAATCAATCTAGCATCGTATAATGTAATGAAGTGGTCCTTTCCGAGGATTGGGAGTGGAGTGGGATTGGGGGTGCAACGGGGTAAACCTTATGTTGCTCAGATTCTCCAACAGTACTGCCGCACCAGTGTTGGATCCGAGCAACATAAGGTATAACACTGAAAGCCAATGGAGAGATAGAAACCTTGGTGCCTGAAATGAAGATAAAATCTTGAGGTCTAGAGGGGTCAAAGAAAGCCATTCCATTCTTAGTCTTGTCATATGCAGCCACCTACAAGAAAATTCGGTATTCGCATTAGAGTTTGAAAATAAAAGGCAAAGACGTGTTGCACGTTAACCATGGCTAATTTGTTGCCATACCCTGAAAGGTAAGATATTCAGCCGTTCTAGTCCCGGAGCCATACTGAGGACTTTCTTGCCATGATCTGCATCATACAGATCTCTCTTCTCCAGAGGATGACTCATTCCAGCTGGGTCTCGTCCCACAATATAAAAGTTAGCGCCTGCATTGATGCGAGCCTTTGCATGCCATTGCACCTCGGTTGGACCAGCATAGTGCATGGGAGATGGGAATATAGAAACCACAGTTGTCTCTGGATCAAGCACCCCATCTTCAAGTACCTGAGAAGAGTTCCAGTCATGTATAGGAGTTAAAAAGCAACACTATGCCAAGTACATAACTCAGATTGAGAAGCTGAATCAAATTTTATCTGGAATTTCAGTGACAACAGGGATCAAATGGAACTGAGAACTTTTTTACATTCGTTAGGCAGTCATAGCACAACAACAGATACATTAAGAAGAAAACAGACGTTAGAAGGAACTTTGAGCAAAAAGGACTGTGAAAGCTTGGCCTGGTGAAGGGGAGAAAAAACCCAAGTACCATAGCGTTTCATTTGCTTTATTTACTGCCCAAAAAAGAAATACAGGCGGGTAAACAAAAGCACAAACCTTCTCATGTTGCTTCATTCTCCAATGAAGTGGAACATCATCTGCTTTTGTGTAACCTCCTAGAGGATGAAGCAAAAGGACAGGATTCTTGTATCCCATCTCGAGAAGTCGCCGACGTGTGTCAGTCATCAATAGTGCATGGCCATTATGCACAGGATTTCTCAGTTGGAAGGCAAAAACAGCATCTGCATTACGCCTTGTAAATTCATCACGAAGTTCGGCAGGTGAAAGCCGGAACCTGTCAAGACCATCATTGTACTTGACTGGATCTATAACTTTCAAATCGCCACCAATTAGCCAGTTTCCAGAATGAGTTATAGCTTCATCCACATAAGGAAGACCTGGGGCCGTGGTGCCCCAAGTTCTTGCTATCCGTTCTTCCTTGTTATGCTTGTAGATCTCGATACTACAATCACCAAATTAACGGGGAAAGACATCAGAGTTAAGAAAGACAGCAGACATATGATGTTGCTGACAAGCAGGTAGTAAACATGATAAAATTTAGTAAAAGTACAAAAAAGGGGTGAATCAGTTGCTAAACAACCAATGCAGAATATCAGTCTGATCAATATCTCTGACACATTCGAATATGTATAAAGCATTCGTTGAGTAGATCACAAATAGTTTACCCCTTTTGAGCAATTTCAGTCACTATATCAACAAAGAAGATTACTGATATTGGATTCAAGAAGTATATTTCATATAGAGATTCCACCAGTGTATCAAGTTGTTTGAGGATCTCATATACTTATGATATTGCAAAAGAATTCTGAACAGATGAAGAGGAAATATAGGCATCTTCCAGCTTATTACCAAAGTTGATTGTAAGCAATTGGAAACATCTTAATCTTTATAAAAGCAATCGGAAACCAACCAAAAACTTATTTGGATGTGCAAAGTCAAAGCACATGATGAATTGCCATCCCTAAACAAATAGAAAATAATCACGCTTCTGCCTTCTTATGAGCAATTTAAGAACTTCAACTCGAAAGTTGGTGAGCCAAATATCCCCGGAAAAACATATATGATGCTGATTCTTTTTGAGATTTTTCGAGGATGAACTTTCCATGCATCTTAAGAAAAAATCATAATTGTAACTGACAAAACAGTACGAACAAGGTTTCCCCTGTCCTACTTGTTATGCGAACATTATGGTATGGGAAGCACTAAATCACAACACTGAATCACGTTTAGTTTAACTTTAGACGGGGATGCTTGTTCAAATCAGTCAATTTCACATGGTAGACTACTGTGATATCCTATGTAAGAATTTTCCAGGGTAGACCTTTCCTCTGAAAATGTATTGGTGAGAAAAAAGACAGAAGAAATATATCAACAGGAGAATAGCAAGGAAATCGACAAACTACTACCTATCGAGACTCAAAAAAGGAAACGGTTGTAAATCTTCACATTTAACATCAACATCTTTCTGAAAACAAAGGGATACCTTTGGATTTCTTTTCCAGTTAACGAAACGTTCTAAAATAATAGAAATACCTTGAATACTGCTTACTGGAAACAATTGTTTTTTTTTTCTTGAGTACCATTACAACCATAAGTACTGGCATAAAAAAGGTCCAACTATCCTTTTAAATAAGTCCCAAAATCAATTTAAAACACATACCACTTACCAAAGCAAACCATTAAAAAAACATACTTTCAAGCAAAAATATCTACATACAGTCAACACTTGAGTTTAATATTCCATGTGAGCACACATATGTAAACATAAACAAATAAGATTCAGATTTTGTTTCATATGGTGAACTAAACCATTAAATTAATAGTCGCATCAATGTATGAAAACAACAGTTTATTGGATCTAAATTTATTTTTTTATAAAACTATGATATCTGAGCAAGCTTGCACACAACCACACACCTTGACTAATTCCACTATATCTGCTACCTCCCATCAACACAACACAGGTACAAATAACTCTATCCCCTAAGACGTAGGCATATGGGCTAGTCACATGCATACTTGTTACCTTCTATCATCAAAGATACCGGATAACTCTATCCACTAAGATTTAGACATATGAGCTAATTCCATAGGTACTTGTATCAAGTAACTTTATTCACTATAGACTTAGACAATGGGCTAATTCTATGGGTACCTACTACCTCCCAGAGCAAGTAACTTCATCCACTAAAGCTTAAACAGGCTAATTCCATAGAGATCTGCTAACCCCAACAACACAAGCAACAGTAATTCTACCCATTAGCCTGCTCACACCTCCACTAATCGTGGAATTACCTGCTACCTCCCACCAGAACATGTACTGAGTAACTCTATCCACTAAGACACATGGGATGATTCCATATGTATACACTATCTCACAACGTACCGAGTTACTCTATCCACTAAATCTTGGACAAACTAATTCCATAGGTACCTGTTGACCCCACCAGAACAAGTACAGAATAATTCTACCCACTAAGGCTCGGATAGATTTGCCTCCCCTGCTTAAATTTTGTGAAAGTTAAGAATAAAACGCAGAAATTTCTCTTACTCGCTTAGAATGGCAATGGGATTGTTTTCGTCATCAACAAGGGCAACACTGCTCGACCCACCAATTAGATTCTTCTGAGAATCATCAATGGCGAGCACAATCGGAACCGACATGTTAACAACAGACCCATCTTCAAGACGAATCGAGTTAAAATGAAGAGTTTGGAGGAACTCATCTTCTCTCATAAACCCTTTCAATGGACTAGCCCATCCTTCACTTAACACATGAACCCATTCAAGATCAATCTTCGTAAGCTTGATTTTGGGCAATTTCAAAGCATCTTCTCTCTTCAATTCTCTTTGTGATTCCTCAACGAAAAGCTCTACCAGTTTGCCTCCATCAGGTTCTATCAACAACCCGCAACGGATTCGGGTCCGGGACCCGATTGATCCG
Organism: Solanum stenotomum; assembly: GCF_019186545.1. Taxonomy (NCBI): domain Eukaryota; kingdom Viridiplantae; phylum Streptophyta; class Magnoliopsida; order Solanales; family Solanaceae; genus Solanum; species Solanum stenotomum. The sequence continues at coordinate 65,881,131 of NC_064284.1, read as the reverse complement.
GTTCTTTTGGATTTGGAACGGCATGAAAAAGGAAGATTGAGAGGTATGGCGTAATGGGTTTTGGTTAAAGATTGAATTTTTGTTGGAGTTTTGAGGGATAGAGAGCTTGTGGCCGCCATTGGAGTTGCAGAGAGCTCTTCTTCTTCTCTCTATTTTAGGCTTAAGCTAGTAATGACTTTTAGTGGTATCCATTTTTATAGGATTCTATCAATAAAATAAATATTGGAGGGAGAATTTAGGAATAAAATAAGTATTGATTTTCCTTGGACCACTCCACTAATAATATACTATGCCATAGTAAGGAGGTGCGAGAAATTAGCAATGATATATTTAGAAAGAGTGATTTGTAGATCGAAAAACAATTAATGTTTCAGGATAGGTGGCTCGTCGAAAACATGATTTTAGATTTGGATAGATGATTAGTTGATAGATTAACGTTTTCTCTACTTTTAGTGATAGAGATTCTAGAATGGGTGGTTGTTATATCACAATAATAAAAATAAAATTATTCGGATCAAATTTATGTTAATTTTATTAGATGCTCGCATATTTTGTTACGTTAGCTTCAAAAGGATAAATTCCGTTGAAATAGATAAAGTTATGTGAAGTTCATAATTGCACTAAGTGGTGGATGCGGCTCGTTAAAGCACTTCTTCGACAGAAACTCATTTAAAGATATACATTAGAATATTGGAATCTCGACATATGACACGATATTTCTATTATTACCTATGGATATGATTCTAGCCTCGAGCACCTATCTATTTTCTTATCAGTATTATTACTCCCTCCGTCCCTTTTTAGTTGTCCACTTTAGAAATGACACACAGATTAAGGCAACAATGATTAGCACAGTGAAGTTACAATTTTACCCTTATGACAACTTTTCACTTCAAAATTACAACCACTTATTTGAATTAAAGTGAAATAAATTGGAGGGAAACAACATACACTTTTACAATTTTCAAGAAGTGTAAATAAGGGTATAATAGGAAAAAATTTGTTGTCCTTTCTTGATTTGTCAAAATTGACAACTAAATAGGGACAACCAAAAAAGGAAATATGGACAAGTAAATAGGGACGGAGGGAGTATTAGAGTACCATTATTATTATTATGTTGAATTATCTCTTATTCATCAATTTTATTATTATTGTTATTTCTTATTTTGATTAACTTCATTAATTTTACTATATGTATTTTTCTTTGTTCAATATTTTCATCCTAACTATTTATTCTCACATTCTTTTCAAACGTGTTTGAAAAAAAAAAATTCTTAACTTGAGAATTTATCAGAAATAATATTAATATCTTCACAAACTAAAAAGTAAATCTATATATATATTTCATCCTTCTCCAACATTATTTATGAAAATATATAGGTCTTGTTGTTATTGTTGTTTAACGTCGACAGTCAAAGATCAATAGCCGTTTGGATTTTTGGACAATGAGTTGGTGGTTTTTATATTATATGGTTAAAATTAAAATAAAATTTGGAGGGAGATATTAATTGTTTAATTTAGGTAATAAAATATTTGATTTTTATGTGCCGATTATACTAAATCACTGATATATGTCAGTGATGTCGAAAGACAGAGATCTATAGCCGTTTGGATTCGGACCGAATTTTTTTGAAAATTATATACATCGAGGACTCGATTAGATAATTCTTGAATTGTTATCTCATTATTTATATTTTAGTGATGGAATAAATTATCTCATATACATGATGTAATAACTTATCCCGAAATAACTTATTTCCAACCAAATAACCCATGATAGTTTAAAAAAAAGTTCTTATATTAAGGCACACTTAATGTTAAGTTATCAAATATTATTTTTATTTTACGATGCTCTAATATAAAGAAAGCAATAATTTAAATAAATAAATAAAACAATAAATAGTTAAAATGTTAATTAATTTTTAAAAAAATTAAGTGCTTTCTACTTTCTAGGAACCCTCTTTTTAAAAAAAAAAAAAGTTTGAATTCAAAGTTGTACAAACAAAAGTAGTATTTATTTTGGGAAAAGTAATATAATAATAATTAAATAGCACATACACTTTATGTTTTTTCAAATTGAATGAACTTTGCCCTATTTTAAGGCTAGATTCGAACGTGGTCCTAAAAACAAACTTTTCTTCTTCACTATCTAGGAAACAAGACAAATGCGTTTAAATAAAATTGGCCAACCAAGTTAGTCAAAGGCCATTGAATTTAATTCAACATGATCCTTGCATATATACTCCCAACCATAACGTCATTTTACTTGTCATGCTTTATTTTATACATCTATTAATAAAAAAATATTAAATAGAGAGGTATGATTGATATGTTAAGTTTTTCATGTTCGATTGACCAAAATATTAAAATGACTTTCCTGATAAAAGTACGAAAAACAAATTCTATAAAAATAACTCACAAGTTCATTGTCTCTTTCCCATTCTTGATTTGTATCTTCTTTTAGTTGGATTATAAAGTACCACAAAATTGTTATGTCATATCTCATTCTTCATTCACATTAGAAAGCATACATATAATGCACTCAAGATGATAAATGGGGTCACGAAAGGAGATAGAAAAAAGAAGACATTATGATTCTATATCTTTCTTATCTTTATCTCTATTTTTTTTTTTAAAATGGGTGGGGAATCTTTGTTATTTCATTGATATAGAATTTTCACAAAAAGTGGGAGAATTTCATTTAGCGGTACTGAGAAAATCAAAATTTATATATAAGTCAATAAATAGTACTGAATTAGACGGGCACAGAATAAATGGTTTCCAAAAGAAAAAATAATTTAAAACAAGTTCAATCAATATTTGAAAACAGAGATACTAGTAAATAATTGTAAAAATTGGAATTTGTAAGTTGTGAATTACTCAAATACAACATAAACCAATGTCAAAAACATTTAATCCAAACTCCAAAGTACCTTTAGTACATTTGATCTGTTGTGTGAATGGAGTCAATAGTTCAGAATTAGTTCTGCCAGAATGATACTTTTCTCTCAACCCCAACTGCTAACACAACTAAATTAACTTCCTGTAGGACGACGACAACGGGAAAAGACCGTATGCAGCATTGTAAAGTTTGTCATCAGATACGATTATAACCGATGGACTTACTGAATAAGCTTCGAATGTACATCGCTTGTAGTCCACTTGCTAATATAAGCAGAAGATACTCTGCGACGGTGTAAAATATAACACGGTCCCTTGTGCTCTGGTTAGCTGCACCAGAAAACATGCATGTCAACAGTTCTATTTCTGTCTCGGTAACACAGGTATTTCTATTACAATGAAAGGACAGAAAAATTGTTATTATTGTTTCTGTTATGGGAGCCTGTACAGTTACAGATGGGATGTTCAGTACGAATTCTTATAGTACTGATCGGGGGAGTTGATGAATTAATTCGGAAAAAAATGCAAACAAAAAGCTATAAGAAGACTTCCAAATCTATCATAAGAACAAATGGATATAGCTAAAGACACATTAAGCAGTCAAGAAGAAAAATGATACTACAACCTTTTAGCAATAGAAAAGTGCAACTCTTCAAATAACGGAGAACTTCACCTTACTCTCTTAGCAATGATGCTCAAAGAATTTTAAACCGTAGTCATAAAGCATAGGGCAGATAGTAAATGAGAAAAAGGTTCATTTTCAGAATCAGACCAATAGACTTATAAGTGCTGAAGAAAATTTCAACACAAGATACATATAACCAAGATATACTAACAGCAATAGGTTGACATTATTCCAGTAATAGCTAGTCCAAACATTCTAATAAACCAAATAGGTAGCTGAAATCTGAGTGATTCCCACAGTCATCAGACGTTAGTGTCTTTAAGAACATGTTATGGCTTATCAACAACGGTCTTGGCATAAACGTCCAGACCCGGTCAATGGTTGGTGTAACCATTTCAGAATTAACCATTATTTGGTTCAAACATAAAAGAAATACCTGCCTCATATGTCATTAGAAAGCAAATCTACCAATCCAGGTGATAAAGTAAGGAATGATTGCTGAAAGGTAAACATTTTTATACATATGCATCTTTAGAATTAGAAGTCAATTAAGTTTTCAATTGAGGAAAAGATTGAAGACTCACTACGACGATGACGAGAATCACGTGCTTTCAAGTAATGCTGCTCTGCTGTAATTGACTCCAATGCCTCTCTTAGTTCAGCAATTTTGACATTGACGGGGTCCAAATGTTCTGCAAAGGTCAGTAAAGAGTATAACTAAGAAGAGGAATGGACAAATAGGAAATATAACACGCTTAATCCTAGCCATAAAAGAATAATACTATAGCAAAGAAGACAAACCATCTTTGGCAAGGTCATGTTCATTGGAAATGTGTCCAATATGTATGTAGAACGAGACTGTTTCTGGCGATGAATGTGGATTATGAAAACAGAAATTGAACATCCCACTCCTTGGGGCCTTGAACTCAAACTTATCACCAGCTGTTCCCTTCATTGTGTGCACGACATTTCCTGAAGGCGATGTCACCTGCATGAGTAAAAAAAATCAGCAAAACGAATACATCTTGGGTTGTATTCTATTTTCCATAAGTAGCAGCAGAGAGATCAAAAGAAAAAGAATGTACTCTGTGTTCTGTTTATGTAAAATATTTTCATTTCGAGCATATCTCCAACTTTTAAATTTTTCGAGTAAATTGAGGCCATGCATATAGTAAGACATAAACAGTGAGTTCACCAGTTCCTCTATTAAATCAAATTAGTTGCATTACTAATTTTTTAATCATTGGAACCATAACATTTATCAGCCATGCAAAGACATGGTAATGAGCTAGAAACTGATTTGACACTTAGAGATATTGCATTCCCATGACTTCTTATGAGCACAAAGGACAATCATATTTATCTATTCCATCCTCAACCTTCCCAGTCAAGAATGATAGAAGATTGGCAGTTGGGAATAAGCTTCACATAGAAGAGCTAGTGAGTTTGAGAATGTGCAGAAGAGGCTGTGCAAGGTACGAAGTGGAGAGAGGAGAAGAATAGGATTGTGAAGAAGGATGAAGTAGTTGTATAGTAGGAGAATGGCTTCTGAAGTCACCAATAGCGGTATGAGCCCACCCCCACCTCACCCCCACCCCAAAAAAAGGTGAGGTTCATTGAATATGATAGAGAGGCACAGAGCTGAAGAGCTAAGGTTGGATAAGAAATCTAGCAAGCAACCTGGAACTACTGCAATCCCTACTTGAGTAGTACCACTCTGTGTAAGATGCCCCAATAGCAATTGATTTATAAGCTCACTGCTCAGCAAGGGATGCTTGAAAGATCTGTTTCAATGATGCATCTAGGCTGAATGAGATAAATGGTAAATTCTATGCTACATCGAATGAGAGGGTTAATCCTAGCTGAGGGTTGTCCCTTCAGATAGCATCAAACACATAGGATCTAAGTGAAGTTAGCTAATCCAAACATCTAATTTTATGCTTTAATGCTTAAGTTTCTCTGGCCTCTCGGATCAGATAAGATAGCTCTGTTTGACAAATTGCGGACTCAAAAGGAGGCAGATGCTCATAGGTCAGTATAAGCGGAGCACATTCCTAAGCAATGACAACAACAACAACATACCCAGTGTAGAGAAATCTGAAATCATGAAGTTTGTAGATAGAGAAGTACTAAGCTATCAAACTAATTGCCCGCTCGCTTAATCCACAAAGCTAGCTCTTTTTTTTGAAACTGGTAATGTTGTATTCCTCAGCATTAAGGTATGCTGGAGACCTCCAAAAAGGTAGTAATAAGCTAGAACAAGAGACTAATTACAGTAATCCTAAAAGATCTACTAATTGTTCAGCATTTTCTATACAATGTTCTTTACACCAAAAGTAGAAAGTTACACTCTGTTTCAATATAAAGGATGCTTCTTAAGAGACATAAGGGATCAATGTCCAAAGCAATAGTCTTATGGATTTTGTGCACTTAAGCACTGCTTTCAACGTTTAATTATGCTTAAAGGCAAAAACTTCATTGCTTTCACACATCTCAAATCACAGTTGACAATCAACTGCCTATTTTAAACTGAGAAAAAGGCAAAGAGCAAGAATAAGACTAAAGATACAAAAGAGATATGAATTGTTTATTCAATGGGTAGCAACAAAGAAGTAAAATATATTGAGGAGTATGATACGAGTATTGCTAACAGTTAATTAGTAGTTAGTTAAGTACTGCTGCTTAGTTAGTTATTATTGAGCTGAGTTTGTTATCCAGTTGTCAGCGTCTTATTGGTTCATTAGCTGTTAGTTAGTTACCATCAATGTAATTGTATATATACATGTTAGCACTGTAAGTTTCAGTAACAATGATCATTCAGTTTGTAGAGATGAATAAGAGCAACAATTCATTCCTGTAATCTTCTTCTTCTATTCTCCCAAAATACCCAAAATAGTTAGGTTTCATTCAATCGACAAATTAATAAAATATGCTTTGCTTACTTATCATAGACCATTAAACATATAACAAATTTTAAGCTCAACTTAGCTAATAGAAAACATATTTCCACATAGAAAGTATTAGGAGGCTTTAGTGAAGGAAAATCATTTCGTTAATCATTTTTTAATGTCTTGGAAGTTAAAATGGGACATGGTTTTCCTGGAGGGTGATTTTGAGAATTACGTAACCGACAATGTAGGGTAGCAATATTGATGATAGCTTTTAGACAAGACTGGGAGCATCTAGAATAGTATTTAGGTGCAGATGAAGTCATAGAAGAATAAGACTTGTACTAGGTTATGCTCCTGTCAAAAATGTTCATCTTCTCAAAGGTATAAGCATTTTCCTCTCTTTTAATGATTTTCATCTTAAAACATCATCACAGGAAGGAAAAAATAAGTTATTTTCCTAACCTTAGTGTAAATCATAATCATTCTAAATCAACTGTCAATTAACACAACAAAAACCTTGAACAAACCAATACTCTTTGTGGAAAATATTCTCATCTGTGATTTTCATTTGATATGCCTACCAAAGAAATTTCAACTCGACTTCATTTAAGTTGAAGTCCAGCAGTGGGAACTCACCTTCAATTTCTTTTGTTCTTCGTCTCTAAGTAATCTAAATAGAAGAGACCTTGCAGCTATATGTATGATGTAGAAGAAGAATATGTACGTGCAAAGCTAAGAAGAATCGTTTTTCTCAGAAGAAGAAGAAAGCAAATACAAAGAAACAAAGCAATATCATGAGACAAAAATTTTTTTGTTTTGTTTATAAAACAATTATGATCCAATCACAATTGCTCCGGAAACTAGTTGCAGGAAAAATTAAAGGGTGATATGGTTAAACGAAAGGAATTGTATACAAAATCTTTCCATTGCTCCAGCTACAGTTAACAAACGAAGAAACTTCCTAGAAACATTGAGTTGCAAGGGCTATAGTGTTCGAGGGAGAAGAGCTAGTGGGAATGAAATCGAAGGGTTCTATACACATCTATATAGGGAGGATGTCGCTTGGAGCCTTAGACGGGAGAATGTAGACATTAGCAATATATTATTAGCAATACATTATGGGGAAGGAGGAGGGGGGAGGGAGTGGTTGGAGAGGAATTAACAGGAATGCTTAGTAAGTAGTTAAGAATTGTTTTAGGGACAAACTCCCAAGCTTTTGAAGGTTTCTTATGGCGTTCTTTCAAAAATGTCAAAGAGTTCCGTCAAAAAATGATATCATAGAACCAATTTCTTCATGAAAAATGGCATATATCAAAAAAGACCTAATACATCTTTCCCATTATTATAGTGGAAAGTGTATCCACTGTCAAGAAAGAACTTCAAAGCTAGTAGTCTAATAATAAGCATCTATAAAATTCTCACAAAGTTACTTTCTTTTGTAATGCCTTCATGGAAGATAGGCACATGCAAGGTTGCACATTAGTTGCAAACAAGTTGGTGAACTCTAGATTAAAAGGGTGGGAAGAACCTGAGGATTGAGGACACGGTCAACATCAGTGCTTCAGGTGCATAAAGTCGACAACATCAAGCAAAGAAACCATATAGCTTCTTTAAGTCAACTCCTTTTTACATATTAACATCACTTTAACTTTTTTTTTTGTAAATTCTTGGAGCACTTTGAAGATACTACAAATTAACACACATGAATAGTTTATTTTATTTTGATGATACTACCTCGACTATTCTACCGAATACCTTCTACCTCCCCAAAACTTAGCCAGATAGGAGAAATCACCCAGTGTTTCTTTGGATTTGAACCTAAAACCCCACGGTTCTCCTTCCAGCTAATTGGCCACTATCCATCTACACAACACCCTCAGGTCAGATAATTAGTTAGCTTTTTGTATATAAGATCATATTTAAAGGGGATTTATCCCTTTTCAATCTCAAATTCTTTGGAAATGCTTTATTTTAAGCGGGGATCTAACGAAAACAACCTCTCTATCTTAATCTGTATACATTCTACCCTTTCCAAATCCCACTTGTTGGATTACACTGGGTATGTTGTTGTTGTTATCCCTTTTCAATCTATAAAAAAAGGATCTGACAACAAACAAACTAAATCAACTTCACATTTCAAACAACTAAGCATAAAGATCAGGAATTTATACTTCAGAGAAAGGGGCAAAAAAAAAAGTCATACAGTGAAATCAATGCCGGGATGATCCGAACTCCAGAAGATATCATGATCTACAACAACGAAATTCCCCGAAATTGTATCGCCTTCATACAACACGTATTCCTGAACACACTCTACGTCGTTTACCGTCACCGATAACGCCGATAGGTCGCCGACGAAGCTGAATAATAAAATAGCTACCAAAGCTAATACCTTGGAGCACTTCACTCCGTCTCCGATTTCCATTCCGTCCGACGGATTTACAATTTGTTCTCGCCGGAATTTAGGTAATGCACAATATTTTTTGGGGAATTGGGTCACTGGAACGGAGACGTGAATATGACGTGCGGAGATGGAGTTTTGACTTTTTATGTTGTGTGACAAGTTTTTATACTATTGAAAAGCTACGACTAAGCTAGCACTGGCGTTTACCTTTTCTCTAGTAAATTCTCTAATTTATTGATGAGTACTCAAAAAATAATGATGGCAGATTTATTTGAAATTAAAAAAGAAAAAAAATAGATTTGTTTGAATGTATTTTATTGGAGCTATTGTAAATTCTCTAATTTATTCTATGTTTTATGGACATTCTGCATCAAATCTAGTATTTTATAAGAGAACTAAGAACATTGAGATTAACTTTCACTTTATCAGAGGAAAAAAAATACTCTTGAAAGGTATTGTCACAAAATTTGTGAAATCAAACTATCAATTTACCGCATGTGTTTATTTATTTAATTTTATACTAGCTAACATATGTACTTATGTATACTCAAATTCAAAGGACATAGTGGTTAATAAGGGTGGATCTATAGAGTCCAAGGGAATTCACCCGAACTACCTCGGAAAAAAATATATTATATTTTTATTTATAAGATGGATTTTCTTTATGTACTAGTTTTGAACCCCTTGAACAAAAAACAAAGCGTAGCTCAGTGGTATAGTGCCTTCCAAAAGCACTTGTCATTGTTGAAGCCAAATTAAAAAACACGTTTATATATTATATCAATAAATAATGAATCTCAATTTATTATTTTCTATAAATATTAAACTTTATTGCAAAATACATCATACATTGTGTAAGAAAAAGGTTATAAATATATATTAGCAATTTTATACACCACCTCTTTATGCATCATTCTAACTACTAAAAAGGCAAAAAAAAAAAGGTAGAGGTAGGAGAAATGGGGAGGATTACAAGGCGTGGAGAATCGAACTCTTAGCAACAAACTGAACTGACGGTTTAAGTAGTAAACCAAACACCAATCTTTCAAAACCAAACAATTTTATGATCTATTTTGGCCATAACTCTTGAATTATTATGCCCTAAGCACTTTCTGCAAATCCAAGTTGTAGATTACCAAAGTCAAAAACAGTGTGGTATGCTCTCAAGAATACATCTCCAAGAACCCTGCCAATATCAAGAATTTCAAAATCATTCTCGTGCAAATGAAGAGGTGACAAAATATTCATAATTCGCGCCAAACAATTTAATTTATTTACCAGAGGGGACGTCGTGGATGCACATCCAAAGCTGTAAATCCACTAAGACAGCGAGTATCATGATTGTCTTCGACTCTGATAACATACTATTACCAAAAACCGAGCAGAAAGTAGTTAGTCTGTGAAAGATAGAGAACAGATACCTAAGAATAGCATTGCTTCTAGTATGCAACATTGTAATGGCACGTTAAACTCAACGAAAAAACCCATCCTTACAACCTACGAAAAAGTTTACTTGGTTGAGCTTTTGTTTTGAAAGAATACAAGTGTTTCTAGCATGCACATTGTATAATGGCACGTTAAGCCCAACGAAGAAGATCATCCCTACACACAAAAAGCTCGTTTAGTTAGTCGAGCTTTGTTGTGTGAGATCAAAAGTGCTTCTAGTATGCATATTGTAATAGCATGTTAAGCAGGACGATAATAAGAACCATCCTTACACCTCACAGAATTCGTTTAGTTATTCGAGCTTTGTTGTGGTTAGCAGTAGTCACCTTGTTGGTCCTCTGATCCTCCAGAACAAACAGAACATAAACTAATGGCTATGGTTTCTCTACTACTTCAACAAACTTCCGCGTAAATTTGACAATCTTAAGACTCCCAGAGTAATTGTTACATCTCCAAAGATTTTCGAAAGCTTCACTTTTGAGTCCTTTCTAAGCACAATATGGTTTATTAATGATTATTCCTCGAAATCATATGACTATTAAAATTTATCAATATCATTTTTCCTCTATTATTTCATAGTCACCACTCCAAATATGTAGACAAAGTGGCAAGGATATATAAAAGAACTTCAAGAAACACAGAGTAATTTGATCTGCAGCAAATAAACGAGACGATTTGATAACAACTTACTTGATCTGGAGAAAGGGGGAAAGGTTTATTCCCAATGGTAATTGTGATATGTGGCAGCGAAAACACGTCACAGTTGATATACGATTTTCCTCGAGGATCCGGAAGCTTCTCACACAGCTTCAACACAAAATAAGAGTAATCAGATGCAAGTATAGATATCTCTTAAATGGATTTATGTTACTTGGATATATCTTTCACAAATGTTGTCGGATGTGTGTTAGATTCTCTAAATGCTGTTCATTTTTTGGAGAATCCGAGCAAACATAGAAATGGATTTACCTGATTAACATATTCAAATGCTTTTTCCTTTGTTGTCTCTTTTCTAAGCTCTACTTGCATCCAGAAAACTGTCATCTCACAGAAAGAACATAAACCACTCTCATCATTCGGTAGCTTCTCCAATTTTGAACTTCTAGCTACCATTTTCTCCTCGACGTGGCTGCATACGTTTACAATAAAAGTCTCGGTTTCAACGTTATAATCCTACATCATTTGAGGGGAAGTAGGAGAGGAGTTCGAAATTCTAACCTTACATCAAACGTGCCGTTACGTGTACAAATACCAATTCTGTGGCAAATTCTTTCAGGTTGTAACTGCAGGGATAAAGAGTGAAATGTTAAAAGAATTTGATGTGTAAAATATTGCCTACAAAGTTGAGCCAGGAACTGTGTTACTCAGGTCCTCGCCTCTGCACCAGTGTCGGATCCTCCAAAAATGAGGTCCGACACACAAAGGTGACATTTTTGAAGGATCCGAGCAACATAGGCCAGGTAAAGACCATTTAGAATCCGTGAAAGGGCCAAAACAACTAGAAGTAGAAAAGGAGCTTACGCCTGATACTAAGTTTTCCCAAATCATATTCCCATAATTCGAGAAAACAGTTTTACATTCCTTACTAACAAATCCTTCTGCTCCAATAGCATGATTGATTTGAGTCAAAATAGTCTGAAATCGAGTAAATACATAGACGGATGAGAAAAACGTCACGAATAAGATTAAGAAAAATGAGCAATCGCCATGAGAACACATACAGTCGGACCAGCAAGAAAAGACGTTCCAGTATCCACAATCGCTGGACAGCCACCTTTGCAAAGACCTGTGGTGGAAAATAACAAAAGTCACGTAAGCTTTTAGCTGAGATAGTCACACGCTTCAACATATGTTTGTGAATATATATTACCTGTTGAATTGTTTCCGATAACAACATCCCCTATTTCAATCTGGAATATGTAACAAACTCAAAACAATAAGAAGAAAAACACTAAACAACTTGCATAAAATACTCTACTTGGTTTAATTAGTTACCTCCCAGTAACCATTTTGAGCAACTGGGACATAAGTATGCTGACCCCTGAAGTGAGTACTATCCACCCCTCCGAAGAGAATTTCACCCCCGAGCCTAGATTTAGGATTTCGATTCAGCCAGAGCGAGAAGATTGGCTGAGTAACAATACGTTGAAGCAACATATTATACCTGCCAATATCGTGCTAAATTAGTGCACATGATAAATGTTTTAAGACCATAAAATTAAAGGACATTTTGATACATTCTACATATCTTTAATTTAAGACCATAAGATTCAAATGTCTTCTTTACTTTCTTAAACTCTGAGTCAAGTCAAAACCAGACAAACAAATTGAAACGGAGGGAGTATAAGATTCAGACTCAGCTGGCTTCAGTCAAACAAGCATTAGAAATTTGGCGAAAAACTAAGTAATACTAATCTATGAACAAAATAGAGATGTTTACCATACTGGCGTTACTCGTTCTGCAGCAACATCCTGAAATCCTAGTCCTAGTACCCCATCATATCGTGCACTCAAGAATGTGAAAAATCCCTCCCGAGTTACCTCAGTGAAAACCTGATAGAATTTTGGTTGAACATTTAGCGTTAAGAACATACGTCAAGCTACAAAGAATTAAGATTGGCACCTGCTGATTTATGACAGAACTCCCAACTTTAACGTTGTCTTGGCTGAACAATCCGCGCACTGATCTAGTTCCAAAAGGGATTTTGCTAGGATTTCCTACAGTAGAAAGCCAAAAGATTTAACTGAACCTATGCAGTGTATAAAGATTATATTATATTTAATCGAAATTAGGAGTTTTGAAGTCAATTGGCTATATACCAATTTTTGTATATGTAGTCGATAGTCTTGATCTGTACTTGGAATGAAGATAACAAGCGATCTGCACGAAAAAAAAAGTGCTTACAAGGGATTAAAAACATAGTCAAGCAAATAAAAGTGTGCTCTCTCGCTAATTGCTTAAACTTTTAGCTGAGATAATCACACACCATGGTATTAGAGCTAACAAAAGGACTCGCTAATAGCTTAAGCTTTTAGCTGAGACGGTCACACACTTCAATTTTCTTCCTGAAACTACAATGACGTGCACAATTTCATGATGAACTTACAGAGAAAATGCATTTCGAGGACGGGACCCAAAGATTTGAACTAGCAGTATCAAAAACAACAGCAAAATGCTGAGGAGGTGAACCGATACCAATCTCCGCGAAATACTGGACGTCCATATAGTTCTTCACATAAACTATCTCATCTCTAAGAGCTCCAAGATTCATGTTTAAATCTTTATGATGATGTTTAGCATAAATTCTTGCAGCCTTTATGCTATGAATATCCAAAGTTCTCCTCTTTAATCCGATTCGTATCGTATTATTAGCAGATGCATTATTGAAGCCAAAGGAAGAGGTACATAAATTCCATATCAGTAATGCTGCAAATAAAACTTTGATCTTCATTCTGTCCACAAGTTCCCAGGCTCTACATAGAGAAACAAAGATGAAAAACATTAAGGAGAGGTTCAAATTCTTGGAAGGTATAGCCCTCACGTTCAGTGACGAAATCAAGATTTTCACTATGGCGATTCAAAATATAAAGCAGTAAACATACAAAGACAGGATTCAACATCTATTATTTACAACAATATAATCAGTGTAATCTCACAAGTAGGGTCGGAAGAGGGTAGTGTGTACGCACATAAGTTGTTTCCATAGACCCTTAGTTCAAGAAGAAGCATATCAACATCTAGGTTATACATAAGATATAGTTTTGACCTTATATATACAATATAACTTTTCGACACAAGGGGTTTTGTCTTTCAGGGGCAAAGGGGGTCGTATGTACCCCTTCTCGCCCCCTTGCTTCGTCTCCTTTAACAAATTACTTCATCTAGTTCATGTACAAACGTCTACTACGACTTATCATATTTACTATTTCACCTTTTAATCATACATTTAGCCACAAGAGAGATTAAGTTTTATGAATTGATCGTTAAATATACATACACAATCATATCACTCATAAGATGATTACACGTAAATCTTTACACTAACATTAACGGTAACCTGAATAAAATGACTAAAATTACTTTTTATGTATATATAGTAGAGTGAAAATCCTAGTTGTGTCACCGAATTAAGTTACCATGATCGTGTAAAAGATGTTAACATTCTGATCAATATATATAACTTAAATTTTTAAAGAGCATTCAATCTGCATTAGACTTGAAAGCTAGAAAATAGATTACTGTATTTGTGTGCTGATGGAAGGTAGCAAATACCTGTAGAATTAGTCGATGTGCAAAGCAAGCGATGCAAATTAACTCCGAAAATACATAAAGGGTAGTCAGTATTTTTATATATAGGAAGAAACTTAGAGGCGTGATGAACATCCATCATTTTGGTAGCAAATAAGTCCAACACTTCAGGAAACCACCATGCAATTTCTTCTAATTAGTATACATTGCTAACTGCTACACTTGCGATGGGCAAAATTTTAGTTTATTTAGGTAAGCCGTGAACGTAACTTGTGAGATATTATAACGCAAAAATATGAAAATTATCAGGGAAAATATTAAAGACAAATACAAATAGGGCTCAATAATGCAAATCACAAAATTAAACAACATGCAATTTTTTTAAAAAAGAGCTTGTTTGGTTTAGTTAATCATTTGAGTTTCAAATTTAATGTATTATAATTAGTACTTAATAAAAAAAAATTGACACAAATATATTATTTAAACAAAAACAACTGAATTCGATCAAACCCAAATTTAATCTAAACAATGTCAGGATGAGATAGATAAAATCTCGTTGTGCTTGATAAAAGATCTCGAATTCAAATAATAACGATAAATAATGGAACGCTTAAACCTCCAACTATGCAAATTTCCCTTCAAGCGCAAACTTATTTTTCCATCGAAACTAAATACTTTGTATTATTACTACGTGAAAAAACGTACATGTCCATCGGGATAGCTCAGGGGTGGTTATCCACATGGATGACCCATGATCAATCCCCCCTCAATGCCTTCTGAGTTGAGCTCATTGCATAGGACTTGCCTAGCGCGGTTTACATCCACTGTGTAATTTGTAGGCTATTACAAAGTGGAGGTTTTACCCAGTACGTACATAGTTCAAATATACCCTTAGCATCATGTACATTTCAAGTTTACGAACAAATAAACCTCTAAATGAGATTTAGAAAATTTCGAATATTAGATAGTTATATATTACTAAAAAAAGAAAGAAAGGAAAATATGTGATATTTCACTACTCAGATCTAACATTAGATGTTCTAATTTGCTCTCCAGCATCCGGAGGTTGTTTAGTAGGCGTAGCGTCCGAAGCGCGTGGTGGGAACGCCTCCGGCTGTCCAGGTGGTGATGTAGGTGGTTGTGGTGCTTCGTGACCCGATGGAGAAGTGTTCGGTGGTTGGGAAAATTCAGGACTATCGGTCCGCGGTGCGGTTGGTGACGGTGATGGTGGTGGAGGGTTTTCACCTGCAGTTCAACTATAGTGTTAATACTATCTATATCTAATAGTTTTAGTTCGTGTAGAAAAAAATTACTCCTTACATTTTATTTTGCTTTTCGATCGAAAGTCAATCTAACTAATCTTTAAAGCTTAAGTCAAATTAGATATTTTAAAATTTGAATATTCAAACTATGACAAAAGTAATTACAAGTTGCAACTCTTTCTTGTAACGATATGAATCTTCCCCTATTATTCATTATTGTTGAGGTAATAATAAACGTACAATTTAACTCGACTTTGACATATATAGGCTCCAACTTTGAGGTTAGAAAAATAAACACTTAAATTTGTATAAAATTGAACTGATACACACATGCATATCTAGATGCATATCTAGTGTCATGTGTGTACTAATTATTCTGTTTGCGCACCCAAATACATTATATATTTACTATTTTATATTTGTTCGAATCTAATACTAAAAAATAAAATTGACACCAACAATATCTTGTACGTTTTAATTAGAAAATCTGCCCTTATATATTCACTTTATCGGTAGAATAACATCAAACCTTATAATATATGAAAAAATCACTAAATGATATATATCTCGTAATTTACTACCTAACTTATCAATCTTTTAACCTAATAAAAAAAATTAAATTCATAAAGTTTAACGATTATTTACCTGGTCTTATCGGTGGAATGGCATCGAAATCTGGCACGAAAGGTGAATCCCCCACAGCCGGCGGTGCATCGGTGGGTGTGCTGATATTTGGTGGTGGTGTGGTAGTAGTAGGAAAATCAGATGGAAGATTTTCCTTGCTCATTTTTCTAGTAAGTCCAAGTGAAATATTCAAATTTTGAACAAGAAATATTGAAGATTTTGTATAATATTTGGCTGAAACTCTTAGCATTTTTTTAAAATTATTTTGGTAATCTGTTTAGTAGAACGGGGATATTAAAGATATCATTTATTTGGTTTTAGCACAAACTTTTTTTGAAAAATGTATATAGGATAGTGCAAGTGATACGTGTTATTCATGAGACACGTGGAGGCCATGCAATCTGACACCTGTCCTAATTCAAAATAGTTTGATTAGTACATTAAAAATTTCAATATATATTATTAGAAGAATTTAGTAAATTAAGAGTATACTTATAGCATGAGCATTTTATTTTTTTAAAAAATCAAAGTTAAATTGTTTGAGAGGAGAATGTACTTTTAATTCTGTTAATTTTGTTCAATGTTTCGATTTATGATTGAAAGATGTAAATTTTATTCTTTTTGTGGTCTTGATTGTCATATCTTTTTTATTGACAAGAAAATGAACAGTTCT
Source organism: Solanum stenotomum (assembly GCF_019186545.1). Classification (NCBI taxonomy): domain Eukaryota; kingdom Viridiplantae; phylum Streptophyta; class Magnoliopsida; order Solanales; family Solanaceae; genus Solanum; species Solanum stenotomum. The sequence goes on along the minus strand of NC_064284.1, from coordinate 65,864,056 downwards.
ATTTTATCCTCCGCACAATATGCAAAAAAAAATGAAAAAGAACATAAAAACATCTTCATAATTAGCCTTGATTCAAAATCTACTTAATCCATTAAAAGTAGTTCATTTAAAATTCTAGCTCCGACACTAAATCATCAAAAGATGATGGGTGATGGGACATCAGGATGCGGAACCTGCCACGGTTCAGGTTCGGGCTCCTTCGGAGGCACAACATCCGGCCCGGTGGGCGGGACAATCTCCGGTGGTGTTGGAGGTGTAACATCCGGCCAACCAGGCGGAACAATCTCCGGTCCCATCGGAGGTACAACATCCGGACCGCCGGGAGGAACAATCTCAGGCGGTGGACCAGGCATGTCTGGGCCCACTGGATCATGATCGGGCGGTAATGGTATTGGTGGGCCTGGGCTTGGAGGTGATAACGGTGGTTCCTTAGCAGGCTTTTCTGGTGGTATCTCTATAGGTTCTAAAACAGATAGGTCATAATTGTTGTAACTTTTCATATGGGCTGAAATAAGATTTGGGCCGTTTATTCTTACAGTTTTAGCCATTAACGAAGTTGTACAAGTTGAGTGATAAAATGAAATTGTTTTCTTCAAAAAACTGTGTGAAATGGCCATTAATACAGTACTAGACATTTCTTCTTCTGGAGAGTAGAAGGGATTTTTTAAGAGTAGTGAAGAAATGAAAATAACACCTAAGTAGTAATATTTATTTATTATCATGAAACGATGACACGTGTGCATAGGGGAGCCACGTAGCAATAATCACAATGGATCCACCGCTCTATCGAACACGTAATTATTCAAAAGGGACGTTTATCTTATAGCAAAATAATAATATAGCTAGATTTTCTTTTTCCAAAATGTAGTAGAGCATTTTCTGTGCATGCAAAATATAATTCACCTGAATATAATATTTGATTATAATTATATATCTACATATTTTTAAAGCTGAAGTTGTTTTGAATGCACAAGTAGTCAAGTGTATGTGTTTTCGAAAGGTATAAATATAATATATAATATATGGGTTGTTCAAGGGTAATTTGAAATTTGAAAACAAACGCTCTACCCCATAAAGTAGATAAGGTTACGTACATCTTATCCTCTTCAAACCTCACTTATAGGATTACACTGAGTTATGATATAAACTTTGCAATGCAGAATATTCAAATCTTGTATATCCTTGCAGGAGTCAATTGTCACAGCTATTAGAAAAGGTTCAACCAGTAGCTCTTCAAGGAAATGCATATGGTAAAGAGTATGAACTACACATAAAAACTTACAGCAAGGGCGTGGAGTTTCATATTAGTTCTGTGAATACAGAAAAAAGAACAATTCCCTTTGTCTAGGTTGGTGTTTTGCCAGGAACTTTCTGTGCAATCCATCCTAAACCATCGTATAAACCGTCACCAGTCAGGGCACTGCAGGCTTGTATATGCCAATCGTGGTTCTTGATGCTATGAAGGGAAAGTGCATCAGTTATCTCTGCAGGGGTCATGGCATCTTTAAGATCCTGTTTGTTTGCAAAGACTAGTACAACTGCATTTTGCAGATCCTCATGTGGGAGCAACCTGAACAGCTCGTCTTTCATAGTGGAAATACGGGCTCTGTCACTGCTATCGATAACTACGATGACAGCATGAGTTCCACGATAGTAAGTTGCCCATGATGTCCTCAGTCTTTCTTGCCCACCAAGATCCCAGACCTGATAAAAACAAGCATAAAATAGAAAGAAAGGAGTAAGATAAACAAAACTGCCCTCATCTATTTCTCCATATATAAAAGGCAAAACAACATGTGAATTAACCTGCAGTCTTTTGTCAATACACTTTTTCAATGGAGAAAGAAAGTGAGAGGATAATGGTAACTTATAATACAAGGAGTACACATCAGAGGGCAGAAACAAGGAAATAATGTCAATGATGGTATCACAGGGTCTCTTTCTTTTCTAACAAGTGTGTTTTCACAGCCTTTAGATGCTTCAAGCTGTTAGTAAAAGAATTCCCTGGCTTCAAGAGGAAGAAAGTGTTTGCTCAAAAACAATCACGGTACCAAGGACAATTATTTCTCATAAGTGGCTACTGAATGCCAATACACCATTGATCATAAGAGTTCCTATCCAAGTCCACATAAAACAGAAAATACTCCTTATTGTTTGGTTGGAGTATAGTGCACACTTGAATCAGACTAGACCACAACTTCAAAACTACTCAATGTAACATGAACCCATGTGCACTAGATATAAACCTATGTCAAGTGTCACCTAGAAGCAAAAGCATGTCATGCATACTAAAATCAATCAGGGTTTCAAGTAAACAAATATCCTCAGTTATTCTGGTTGTTAAGAGGGGTTCAGCAGAGGTAAAACCTTTTTTTGTTAGATAGGTTCAGCAGAAGTATTTTCTTGGCTCTAGCATTACTAGTCCTGAGCAACAAAACAATTTTATTATTAAATTGGGTGAATGCAAGACAGAATTATAGTGAAATCCAATATGCTTACCTACTTAGTGACCTTAAAGGTTGCCAGAGGCACTCATATTAATAGCTGATAATGTTGAGAGTTGAGAGACACACATGTAACTAGGACATCTTTCAATTAGGGCAAAAGAAGTAATTTGGTCAAAAAAAAAGATTGTAGGTTTTGGGGTGATTCAGAAAATAGTAGTAGTCATTTTTCAAGGAAAAGATATCTTTGACTGTGTTGTAGACGGTTTCATTTTCACAGATTAAAAAGTCATCAGAATTATTTCATTCAGAGAAATTTAGAAATTCCAGTACTTCAGGCCCAAAAGGTACCCTTACCTGCTCTTAGAAAGTGAAATTCTTCTTTATTAGGTGGCCTTTATGACCATAAGATCATTTAACTGTTTAAGCGATGAATGTTTCCTCATTAGAGATAATGGGTCCACAAAATTAACCATTTTGATTAAAAGATACAAGAGCAACAACAAATACTACTGAATCAACTTCCACAAAGGGTAGGGAAAAAGAAATAAAGCACTGTGCATAAAGATGGAAAAGAATGAGAACACTATAATTAGCATCACTATAACCCACCTAAGTTAAGAGTCTTATTACGAGCATCACAGGTTCGAACCTTAGTGCAGCCAAAAGACCGGAATTTAAGTGGAGAAGGTTAAAAGTAAAGTAGGGTAGAGGGGTGAGCCAATTATCCACAGCACTGCGGACCATGTGCCACTGGCCCTCGGGATTTCTCGGTTATCGAAAAAGAAGAATTTTATCATGTAAAACCACACTGTCAAGGTGTCAATTGTTCTGAGAGAACACCATTATGAGAAAAAGAAACAGCACTTAAGATGATTTCACAAGTTGTCATCATGAAAATAAAGTTGCACATTATAAACCTACTTCATCTGTTTAATATTTCATGTGCTGCATCAAACAGCAAAATAATTGAATAGCAACATGGGACTAGAAGGACCACTCAATCACTCATCACAGAAGATCCAATTATGAATTACCCAAACTAAGAATTTTCATAGAAAGTTCTTTAAACTCGCTCGAGGGCTGAAACAACTTAAGTCAAGGAATGGCGCCCAAAATCCTACTCTGCAGATTGACATCCAACTAGCCCATTCCTACTGGGATGTTAACCGTTGCTGCATTGCACGATTACATACAGGTTATAGTATATTGTGTGGAACATGTTTGGAACTGAATGGCGGTGCTACAAATCTCAGACAGATGTCGCTAGACTGGAAATTGAGGAGGTAGAAAGACTGAAGGACAACATGAGAAGTTACCAATTTGGCGCTCATGTAGACACTATGGACAAAGAGAAATAGATAAGTATTTAGGGTGCTCTTGGCAAGACAAATATCGTTTTTAAGAGAAGCCAATTTTTCTGCTATTAAGAGGGGGGAAATTACTTCTCTCACTTAGGAAGTAAGTCATCTTTCTTTCTGCTATCTTTAATTCTTAAGTCCATATTACTTGCTCCAACTACCACATAATTATTGATCTTCAGTAATAAAAAGTTCCATCAAAACACTATGCTTTGCTGACACCATTATTAATATTTAGTACATACTTTTTGCCAAAAACTTATTTTCCATTCACAAACCAAACACTAGAAAAACACTTTCTATGAAAACATACATGGAGAATTACTTCCAACATATCAAACACTTCTACTTAAGTACAAATAGGTGTAACTTTTCTATTTTTTTAACCTTTTTGGAGCACTTAAATATTCCAATCAGCATAGATGATTGGACTCTTCACAATCATGTACTTCTTGTGGAATTCTCTATTTTCTTATTCATACTTTATGTGGCTTTCTCCCCCATCACATCAATAAACTATAAGAAGTTCCTTTTCGTCATCAGCAAGCATTTGTAGATTAAAGAACTGCACAACTTGATCTAGTCCTGTCAAAATGATCCTCTTCTGTGAAGATTAACCCTTCTGAGTTAGAACTGAACAAGCTATTGCCTTCCTCACCCTTCTTCTACCTCTGCTTCGTCTTCCTCCTCCACCTAGATTCTAAAAAACTTGACCCACTACTTCTCCATCATTTGATCCATCAGTTAGACTAACATGTGATACATTTCCTCAAAAGTTCAGCCAAAATCCACCTCAAATTTTCTAATTCCCAACTACTAAATTTAAGTTGGTGAATCCCTATATTACCGACATCTGTCCTATCCTCGGTCACTTAATCAGATTAAGTGATATTGAAAACCATCATGTACACAATCAACTTATAAAGGATAGCTTCCTCAGAAACAAAATCTTCAAATTATTATTATTTTCATAGACAGACTTGTACAGAATCGTATCTCTCACTCACACTATAATTGAAATATCAGAACAACTTCAAATTAAAAAGAAAAAGAAAAAATGTTTAATCTGACAAGCTTAACACTGCCAGCTGAATATGTGTTTGTCCAAACAGACCTTGGGATATCATAAAAGACAATTTCTTAAATGATTCCAGATTGGTACACATTAGCTGCTGCTAGCCTATTATATAAACTATAAAGTAAATAGCGGGTCAATACCAGGGTTATTTTCAATGTAGAGGTCATGTTCTCATACTAGAATTCGTCTAATAGTAATAACATCTCATTAACCACCATTCCAGGAGAAACGGATAAATTCTTCATTACAAGTGCTAATCACTAGCATGGAACAAACTGAGCTCTTCCCATTAGCAACCAGAACCTTCTCAAAAGCATGTTAGCAAATGTCTATCAGTTCATTTCTGAGCACGTATACCAAGTTAAACAAGTAAAACTAAATGATAATACTAAATAAATCTCTTCAACTTGCAATTACCATTTATATATATGGATCAAACCAATTCATTTCTGTAATATATCTGTTAAACAAAAATCGTTCTTTTCTGAGCACCCAAGTGTGTGGTTTCGTGCAATTCAAAGTAGTTGGAATTGAAGCCCATGGGAGACATGGGTTCTAATCCCAGCATGAGAAGAAGGTAAAGCTATTTCTTCCCATCTGTCCGAGATTAACAGACATCCAATGTCATAATCTAGGCTGAATCATTGCCAAACTAAAATAGTTTCCTCAATCACGATAATTGCTTATGCATAGGCTATTACGAGTTCAAGACAGGCCTCTATGGGGAATTTGGAGCAAGCTAACCCAAAAATTACCCATTTAAAAAATCAATCCTTCTTTATCAACATAACAACTTTATACTACAATTTCACGCATAACCCCTTTTTTCCTTTTTGATAACCGTGGTGTATGGCCTAGCTTCCGCACAGTTCGTCAAACTAGGATACATATCACCTCCCATCAACAACATAATAGCAATAGCTATTAGGTAACTCTGTCCGCTAAGGAACAACTTTGTACTACACTTTCACTCATGAATCTAATTACACATGATACCTACAAACTCCAACCAACAACATAATAGCAATAGGTATCAGGTAACTCTGTCCACTAAGGAACAACTTTATACTAATCCACATGATACCTACAACCTCCGACCAGCATCAGATACCAAGTAACTCTCTATCCACCAAGGCCACCAAAACTAGGACAGATAGGAACAAATCACCTAGTGTTTTCGTCTCTTCTAGGAATTAATCTAATACCTCACAGTTCTTAAGCCACTTCATTGACCACTAGATCACACCGTTTGGTGCTCAATTTCACGCATAAACTTGATGCAAAATGATTGAATAATCCAATTATAACTCAACAAAACAAAAAAGCACTATGAAATTCAGATACAGTGTTTGCTCACCTCAAATCGTATGTTCTTATAAACAAGCTCCTCAACATTACTACCAACAGTAGGATTGGTAGTAACCACCTCACCCAGATGCAACTTATAAAGCGTCGTCGTTTTTCCAGCATTATCCAATCCAACAACAATGATCTTGTACTCTTTCGCCGGAAACATCATGAACCAGAATCTCGATACGAAACCTCCCATAACTTTTACAGATCTGATCTAAAACAAAAACCGATCAAAGTTGATTGATTCGAATTTCCGATTCCGATGAAATCGTCGATTATCGGAACTAGAATCGACGGTGAAAAATTCGATCGAAGATGAATAATCGAATTTTTGATCTGATAATTGCCTTTTTGACGAAGAAATTGGAATTTTTTAAGAGAAAAATATTCAAAAAGAATAAAAAGGAAGAAGGAGATGAGACGACAAAAATTTTATGCTGTTAATGCCACCGTGGCACTGAAATGTGACTTGTCAGAGGTAGTACTCGATGTTCCGTCTCGATTAATTTTATGAAATATTTTTTTACTCATCAAAGCTAAGTATATCAAAAGAAATTGCTTAGTGTTTTGATGGGTGCAATTCTCAGTAAAGATAAAATACTAGATTATTTTTTCTCATTTATTTTAATTTTGATGAACAAAGTTATTTGATGTTTGTTGTATATAAAAATAACGAATACTTAGTGAAATAGTTCGAGATACACACCTCTTTTAATAGAATAAATTGATTTAATTATAATCCTAGTTTTATTGTTGTGCCAAAACAAAGGAAGAAGGAACTTTTGTGAAATCAAAAATACTATATGTATTTTGTTTTTGATAATCAATAAATTTTATAGGATCAATTTTAAATGATATGTTTAATCGGATATTGTAATTGTTATAAAAAGAAACTTCAAATGAAAAAATAGGAGACACGATAGGGTAAGGAGATGAAAAGCATTACGAAATATGTAATTTAAAACACAACATTTTGAATATATGCATCTTTAAATAAGTATAAGAAAAAATCGAGAGCTTCAGAAGGCCATGAAAGAGGCATTCAAGGTCTACACTATGCTAGTATGGATATTTAAATAGAGTAGATATTGAATTCAAGACAATTATAAACTCAAAAGATCAAAGAAGTCTCGCTAACATCAGATCATGATCGTGCGCCTAATCCACAACTACAAATAGAAAATTAAAAATTTGACGAATGTAAATTATTTATATATAATTGTAAGAATCAATTCTAACATGTTCGGATTATAATAATTTCAACTTAAATTATTACAAAGTCTAATTTTCAAATTATTCAAATAATTATTAATTTCAATAAATAGTTATGGATATGATTCTCTTTGCGAGACTTACGGATATTATGTCTCTATTGACTTCAAACCTTCATTTGGGCTTACTTAAGGATTATGCTTACACAAATCATTTTTTTCTTGTTGCTAGATTTATAATACTTCCTAAATTATGGTTAAAATTTGAAACAAACCAAAAGTGGCTACTTTTGGTATAAATAATGGTGTCCATAGTATTGCTTTCAACTGTGTGTTCATTGGGTCATTTGCATTTTTGGGCAATTTTAATGTTAGTTTTTAATTTTTTTTGCACCTAATTCTAAATAACTTTTTTTTACCAGACATAAATTTTATATTTTAACTTTTTTTTACCAGTCATAAATTTTATATTTTTTATTTCATACTAGTATTTTATAAATTATATAACTTTATTTTTTAAAGAACTTATGTCCATTATATTAGATATAAGTTCAATTGCTAAAGGATAAAAATAAAGATCAATTTATTTAAAGCATAAAACGATTTATGACATTCACTAGTAATTTTTGGCTTATCACAAAAAATTGTTAATGTTTTGGATTTTTAAATTTTATGATTGAAACTTCAAATTCACCACCAAATGATGTGGTGCAATAGATGAAGTTACTCTTGTTTAATCAGATGTCTTAATTTTGAATTTTGACTATGATTTTTTTTTACATGGAGTGCTTTTCTCAAATGGACCTTACATGTCGTGGATTCAAATTAATCAAACTCTAATGAAGATATCGGACATCAAATAGATTTTTTTTTTAAAAGTAATATAAAATACATAAATCTCATACATTTGGGGTTAACTACATCCAATTCCGAAAGTTTGGGTGTGACATCAGTAAGGTTTCTTGTTTAGAAATTAATTGGGGTATATAATATAAAATATTTAGTGAGGTATGAATATAAAGGGGTATATGTTTGTAATTATTTTACTTTTATGAGATATTTGCTTAATTTTCCCTATTTTAAGTTTTGTATTTATGTAATTTTTCGAAAAGAAAACACATTTGGACTTATATAAAAACCATGGGCTCAATGTTGGACTTATATGAAAACCCGACCCATTGTTTCATCATTTATTCTCTCACACACCTCGAATTCTTCACAGTGGTTTTTGTGCATAGCAGAAAGGAGAAATAAGCGGGAAAACGATGCAGAAGCGGCAAAGCGGTGGTGTAGCTGGCGGTAGCTCAGCTACTCCGGCAGCTAAGAGAGGACGTCCGTTAGGCAGCGTAAACAGTAACTCCGCCGCTGCCTCTGCTGCAGCGGCAGCCGCATCCAGTGCTGCCGACTCAGTAGCTCCGCCAACGCTTCTCGGACCTTCACTTCATGTTCACTATGCATTTGCTGGTCAGTTAGTGCCTTATCGTATGTGTATCATACTGAATTTTGAATGCTTTGTCATTAACGTTATAGGTTTAAAAGGAGGTGAAGGTTTGTAGTGCTATGTGGATAATGTATCTGTATATATATGAATGAAATTTAGGTGGTCTTATAAATGTAATTTTGAGTAATTTATTTGAGTTTTTGTACTGCCATTTGCATTACCAGTGTAACTTTGAGCTGAATTATTGAATTTTTTGAGCTTGGGGTGCGGCCTTGTCCGGATGTCCGTGATGAAGCTTAGGGATTTGAATTACCATAGTATAAGGTGTGAGTAAATGGACAGTAATGTCGAGTTGAAGTTGTATCCTGCCGGTTGTTTCCTTGTTTAGGAAATTAACTTTTACTCGTATCCAATAGCTTTCAAGGATTCGAAAAAGAATTTCTAACCTAAATCCCTAACTACAGAGAAAAATGCTGTGAGAAAAGTAGTGAGAGAGGCACCCAAGGGTGTGGCCTAGTGGTTAGTGGTTGAGAACTTTGAGGTCTCACCTTCAAAACTCAAGGAGGCAAAAAAACCATAACCTTGATTAACAGAGTTATCTGCTACCAGTTGTTGGTGGGAGGTATCCCGTGAAATTAGTTGAGGTGCGTGTAAGTTGGCCCGGACACCACATTCATAAAAAAAGTAGTGAGAGGGGTGGAATAAATAGTCAGTACCCTGAAAGGGAATTTCACCTATTTGCAACAAACTTAGTTCATTTTTTTAAAATTGGTAACTTAAAAACTAAATTTAATTTTTTTGTTGAACAACAAATGAATTTCATTTTTCCAGTTACTCTATGTAGAATAATGTTGTTAAAATTAACGGAGATGCTCCCCAGGAAAGTTATTCCTGGTGTCACAACTGCTGTTGCTGCCTTCTTTTTAGACATTTGCTCTTTTAGTAGGAACTAGAGACTTTGTTTGAATTTTGTCAAGTTGAGGAGCTAGACACCCAGGATCATGGCCATATATTGGAACCTAAATATATAAACATTGTTGTCAAGTGAAAGTTCGCCTTTGAGTCAAATGCACATTTTATGGGATTACACTGGGTATGTTGTTGCACATTTTGGAATCACGTGTCAAATTGGAGAATTTAATATAGAATTGAAAATACAAAAATGTTGACTCTCAGAATGGCCTGGAAACAATAACATAGAGGGCAGGGTTTCAGAAAGGAAAGACATTCCTCACTAGACCTGAGATCTACTTTTTGATAATAGTAACTGTGTATTCACACCAAAAAGCCCATCAAGCAAAAGCTGATGGGGTGGGATTTACAACCCCAAAGGGCTTCATCGAGATTAAAAGACTAGATAGGAGGCTTTACAATTGTCCTTTGAACTCAACTAAACTATCTATTTCCCCCACTATATCATGTTTACACCAAAAATACAAAAGACTTATACTCTTCATCTTGATCTTCTGGAAACAGCTAGCTTTTCCTTCAAAACATCTTTCATTTCTCTCTTTCCATAAAGTCCACCAAACACATGCTAGACCTGAGATCTACTTGGATAGTTGATTTTTCGCAGTCCTTGAGCTCTGGGTGTATTACAATATACATTTGCTGATTGATCCTTCGGGAGAAGGCAGTCCTGAAGGATGTTGATCTGCATCTAGGTTTGTTTGAACGAGTGTGCGTTTATAGGAACCTTTTATGCAAAGCTCACCGAAGAAAACAAGTTCAAAGCTCACTTCGTTGCTCAAGTTAATAATGTTCATAAATGATTACTCAAATAATTCTCGTCACTATAACTCGGGAAAAACTCACGGGATAGATAAGCTGTCTTAGATACTCTCATGCCTCTCAATTTGTTGAGGGATGCCTTTTTGCTACTCCTTTTGTTCTCTGATCATTGGTTCTACCGATGCTTCTTTAGTGTCACCTAATTTTGTGTTTTTCCCCCACTATGATCTAGATCTACTTCCTTGATGCCGCGGTCCCCTCTTTTTAGCCATCCTCTCCACTTTCTTGTTTTCGCCATCATTCTATTGCCTCTCCTCCCCCTTCCTTTGTCGTCTAAGGTGGTATAGTGGCTCCTTCAGATTAGTCACTTAGAAAAATTCTCCATAGTTGTGCATTTGCAATAATCTTTTTAAGAGGAATGGGTTAAACCACTCATCTGTCCTTTTAATGTGAATTTGTCAACTAATGTTAATAAGGGACTGTGCTAGCCACTATCAGGTGGTGTTCATGAAGGTGTTATTGTGCAGTACTCAACCTCTTGATTCTCGGTCTGTAATCTAGAGGTAGATGCTCACCTCCTAGCCTCACTCTCAAACTTTATTCGATTATCGGCCTTGTATATGATTAAACCATCTGCTACATAAGCTTATAGCTCAACAAATATCTTCCAACTAATGGATCAACATCCCACACGCATATGTCTTATCTTCTGTCCTCTAAAGGCCCAATCAAATAGTGCATCCTTCACTAGTACTGGACATAGTACATTATATCCGGAAGCTCTTATATAAGTGTTGAGAATAAAGAAGCACTTTTTAACCATATTAACAAAGAGCTTCCAAGAAAGCATTTCTCATACAGATACAACAACAACTTTGTTTGTTGGATCTGTTATCTCTACTATTGAGGGAAGGTCGATTCCGTTTCAATCTAATGATAGAAAAATTTAAGGGAAGTTTGATTTAAGGATTTCCTACCTAGTTTAAAGGAAAGTTTTAATAACCAAAATTTTAGGATTTCCTACCTAGTTCAAATAAGGAAAGCTTTAATAACAAAAATTTAAGTCGATTTCAAAATTTTAAATATTAGGAAAGTAATTAGATGACTAGTTTGTCTAGTGTGAGATCAATTTTAAGAGGTAAAAAAGGGAACAACATTTCGGGAAGGGCCTTCGTGCTTTTAGATAGATATAGAGAATATAAATCTAGATCCAATCTGTAATTGCTATGCTCTATTCGAGCTTTAAGTATTGGTTGTACAGTAACTCTACTTTAACAATTCCGTATACATATTTGTATTCAATGGACTATCTCCAAAAATGAATGTTAGTATTCTACAATCACCACGTATTTGGTATGGGACTAAACTTGGAGTCGAAATGGACTTATCTTTCAATGGACTTATATTACAAGTTGTGTTCTTTGGCCCATAAAATTCATTCTTTTCCATATTTTTCAAGTTCTTTAAAATAAGGAAAGAATTTATATAAAGTAAACTCTTAATTAATTTTGAAGTCATCAGGACTTCCTAAATAATTCAAATAAGTAAAGATTAAATGACCAAAATCCTAGTTGATTTCAAAGTCATAAAAATTAGGGAGATAATAAAATGACTATTTTATGAGATTACACTGGGATTGTGTTCTTAGTTGCCTCTACTCTCCCTTCCTTTGTCGTCTAAGGTGGTATAGTGGCTCCTTCAGATTAGTCACTTAGAAAAATTCTCCATAGTTGTGCATTTGCAATAATCTTTTTAAGAGGAATGGGTTAAACCACTCATCTGTCCTTTTAATGTGAATTTGTCAACTAATGTTAATAAGGGACTGTGGTAGCCACTATCAGGTGGGGGTTCATGAAGGTGTTATTGTGCAGTACTCAACCTCTTGATTCTCAGTCTGTAATCTAGAGGTAGATGCTCACCTCCTAGCCTCACTCTCAAACTTTATTCGATTATCGGCCTTGTATATGATTAAACCATCTGCTACATAGGCTTATAGCTCAACAAATATCTTCCAACTAATGGATCAACATCCCACACACATGTCTTATCTTCTGTCCTCTAATGGCCCAATCAAATAGTGCATCCTTCACTAGTACTGGACATAGTACATTATATCTGGAATCTCTTATATAAGTGTTGAGAATAAAGAAGCACTTTTCAACCATATTAACAAAGAGCTTCCAAGAAAGCATTTCTCATATACCCTTCGGGGCGGTCCAGTGGTTTGGGCTTGGGACTTTCATGTTGGAGGTCTCAAGTTCGAAACCCCTTGCCAGCGAAAGCAAGGGGTTTGCCTTCTGGGTCGAGCTCGTTGCACCGGGCTTGCCTAGTGCGGGTTACCTCTCTTATGTGGTTTGCGAGCTATTGCATAGGAGTGGGTTTTACCCTGTGCGCACCCAAAGGGTAGCGGCTGCGGGTTTCCCTTGTCATAAAAAAAAAAGAAAGCATTTCTCGTACAGATATAACAACTCCTTTGTCTGTTGGGTCTGTTAGCTCTACTATTGAGGGAAGGTCGATTCCGTTTCAATCTAATGATAGAAAAATTTTAGGGAAGTTTGATTTAAGGATTTCCTATCTAGTTTAAAGGAAAGTTTTAATAACCAAAATTTTAGGATTTCCTACCTAGTTCAAATAAGGAAAACTTTAATAACAAAAATTTAAGTCGATTTCAAAATTTTAAATATTAGGAAAGTTATTAGATGACTAGTTTGTCTAGTGTGAGGTCAATTTTAAGAGGTAAAAAAGGGAACAACATTTCGGGAAGGGCCTTCGTGCTTTTAGATAGATATAGAGAATATAAATCTAGATCCAATCTGTAATTGCTATGCTCTATTCGAGCTTTAAGTATTGGTTGTACAGTAACTCTACTTTAACAATTCCGTATACATATTTGTATTCAATGGACTATCTCCAAAAATGAATGTTAGTATTCTACAATCACCACGTATTTGGTATGGGACTAAACTTGGAGTCGAAATGGACTTATCTTTCAATGGACTTATATTACAAGTTGTGTTCTTTGGCCCATAAAATTCATTCTTTTCCATATTTTTCAAGTTCTTTAAAATAAGGAAAGAATTTATATAAAGTAAACTCTTAATTAATTTTGAAGTCATCAGGACTTCCTAAATAATTCAAATAAGTAAAGATTAAATGACCAAAATCCTAGTTGATTTCAAAGTCATAAAAATTAGGGAGATAATAAAATGACTATTTTATGAGATTACACTGGGATTGTATTCTTAGTTGCCTCTCCTTTCCCTTCCTTTGTCGTCTAAGGTGGTATAGTGGCTCCTTCAGATTAGACACTTAGAAAAATTCTCCATAGTTGTGCATTTGCAATAATCTTTTTAAGAAGAATGGGTTAAAACACTCATCTGTCCTTTTAATGTGAATTTGTCAACTAATGTTAATAAGGGACTGTGCTAGCCACTGTCAGGTGTTCATGAAGGTGTTATTGTGCAGAACTCTGCCTCTTGATTCTCGGTCTGTAATCTGGAGGTAGATGCTCACCTCCTAGCCTCACTATCAAACTTTATTCGATTATCGGCCTTGTATATGATTAAACCGTCTGCTACATAGGCTTATAGCTCAACAAATATCTTCCAATTAATGGATCAACATCCCACACGCATAAGTCTTATCTTCTGTCCTCTAAAGGCCCAATTAAATAGTGCATCCTTCACTAGTACCGGACATAGTACATTATATCTGGAACCTCTTATATAAGTGTTGAGAATAAAGAAGCACTTTTTAATCATATTAACAAAGAGCTTCCAAGAAAGCATTTCTCGTGCAGATACAACAACTCCTTTGTCTAATGTCTATTGGGTCTGTTATCTCTACTATTGAGGGAAGGTCGACTCCGTTTCAATCTAATGATAGAAAATTTTAAGGGAAGTTTGATTTTAGGATTTCCTACCTAGTTTTTTTTTTATAACCAAGAAATCCGTTTGTGTCCCGCCCTTTGGACCAAAATTCCGCCCTTTATCACAGCCTTCTAAACTCGGTGGATTTCCTACCTAGTTTAAATAAGGAAAGTTTTAATAACCAAAATTTTAGGATTTCCTACCTAGTTCAAATAAGGAAAGCTTTGATAACAAAAATTTAAGTGGATTTCAAAAGTTTAAATATTAGGAAAATAATTAGATGACTAGTTTGTCTAGTGTGAGATCAATTTTAAGAGGTAAAAAAGGGAACAACATTTTGGGAAGGGCCTTCGTGCTTTTAGAGAGATATAGAAAATATAAATCTAGATCCAATCTGTAATTGCTATGCTCTATTCGAGCTTGAAGTATTAGTTGTACAATAACTCTACTTTAACAATTCCGTATACATACTTGTATTCAATGGACTAATCTCCAAAAATGAATGTCAGTATTCTACAATCACCACGTATTTGGTATGGGACTAAACTTGGAGTCGAAATGGACTTATCTTTCAATGGACTTATATTCCTAGTTGTGTTCTTTGGCCCATAAAAGCCATTATTTTCCATATTTTTCAAGTTTTTTTTAAAACAAGGAAAGAATTTATATAAAGTAAATTCTTAATTAATTTTGAAGTCATTAGGACTTCCTAAATAATTCAAATAAGTAAAGACTTAATGACCAAAATCTTAGTTGATTTCAAAGTCATAAAAATTAGGGAGATAATAAAATGACTATTTTATCCAATATGAAATCTAATTTTAAAGGGTAAAAAAGGTGAATAACATTTCGCTAGGAGCTTCGAACTTTCAACATGTATAGATTATAGATGTTTACAATTCTTTGTATATTTTTATGTTCTTAGTATTTTACTTGTATTACCAAAGGGTATGACGTAGATGTCAATGGAATGGAATGGACCATGGAGGTAAATGTGCAAAGTCCATCGAGTCAAAAGAAGCTACATAAACTTTCCATATGTCAAAGTGTCGGGTGAGGGGACCTGAGTTATTTGGCATCTGTGCGGTGGAAAGTAGCAGATATCTGGTGGACTAGTTGAGGTCCTTTGCAAATATATGCTTTGATTGTGCTTTGCACTTAAAGCTCTAATAGTTCTTGAGCTTTTGTATGCCTTTTGCCTTTACCTCTAGGACATCCATTTGGGACTAGATTTGACTCTTCCAGTACTCCAACTGTAACATTCCAACAATTTGGTCAACCCAATCTAAGCAAAATTAAAGTAGTTTCCGATCCTCATAAGGTACAGCCATTGGTGTACGATGAAACACCATTTATGTAAATTACAGCATTTCTGAAAAATTGATTGACCTGCTGAATTTGAGGAAATAGCGCAGGCATTGGTAGAAGGTAAGTAAATTAAAATATTTTCTGATCCGCATAAGGTACTATTGGCGTAAGATAAAACACAATTTATGTAAATTGCAGCATTTCTGAAAATTTGTTTTGACCTGTTGAATTTGAGGAAATAATACAAGCATTTGTAGAAGACAAGGATGTGGATTAAGTGATGCATTTTCCAGCCACATTTGCTTATGATTATCATTGGGTTACCAATCTTCTGTTCTTACAGATCAGAATAATAAAAGGATTGTTCTGGCACTTCAAAGTGGATTGAAGAGTGAGCTGACGTGGGCATTAAACGCTCTCACTTTGCTATCATTTAAAGAGAAAGATGAAATCCGCAAAGATGCAACCCCTCTTGCGAAAATTCCTGGGTTGCTTGATGCTCTACTTCAAGTTGTATGTTTCTCAATGTTTTCCGTGTAACTTCTGCTTCATGGTTGAATCTTGATTAGTTTTTCCCTATTTAATATCATAGTGATGGCAATGATCTGTTTGACAGATAGATGACTGGCGTGATATAACGTTACCAAGGGTGCTTGTGAAGACACCACGTGTTCGACTATTGGGTGCAAATTCAGCTGTTACTGGATTTGGAAATGAATATGAGGCCTTGAACTCGGATAATCCCTCACCTCATCCTAGGTAATTCAGCATGCCCTCACCCCTTCCATCTTCTTCCAGATGCCTTTTGTTGTAAATCTTAGTTTCCAATGCATGGAATCTGCAATGCAGATCCTACCCTGTATTTAATTGCCTTGTGTTACGTGCTCCATATATCCTTTGACCACAGTACTGGATCTGGATCTTCCAACAAAGAGGCATCTGTTCTGAAGTGTGCTAACAAGCTTCGCCCTGGAGCCTGGAATTTTGATGAAGACGGCCTATTTAACTTGGATGAGGAGGGGCGTGCTGAGAAACAGCTGTGTGCTGTCGCTGCTTCAAACATTATCCGTAACTTCTCTAACATGCCAGATAATGAAGTCATCATGGCGCAGCACAGGCATTGCTTTGAAACCATATTTCAATGTCTTGAAGATTATGTTACAGGTGGGAAAAGAGGTTTAAACTTAATCTTAGTTTTTTTGTGTTTGGTTTAAATTTGTCATCTATCATGTGGCAGTTTGTATTATGTTCTCCTCATCTAAGACATTTACTCATCTATCTTCTGAATCCATCTTCCTGGTTATACATTGAGGAGGATGTTTTGATTGTTAATGATGTATGCAATTGACTTTTAAGACCAATAAATCCTACTGAGAAAATTCTATCATTCTAGAGGAATTCTCTCTTGTTTATTCCTTGGAAACCTCCCTAAATATTTAGCACATTCCATACTTCTGATAGTCGAATTCCTTACCTGTTTAATCACCTTTTTATTGTTGTCAGCTTATTGAAGTTAATGACTTATGTGGCTTCATTTTATACTTTCCAATGAAAAGGGTCAATTTAAGATTCCTGTGCTTGCCTGGTATAATCTAAAGAGACTGCTTGGACTTTGTTGACAATCTTGATTATGTTGTTGCATGGCATGCCAACAACAACATACTTAGTGTAGTCCCATAAGTGAGATCGAGGAAGGTGGTGTGTATGCAGCCTTACCCTCACCTTGTGAAGGTAGAGAAGTTATTTCTGATGGACCCTGGCTCAAGCAAAGCATATAAAAATTGACAGATGGCTGAATGCCAGATATTCTTGATTAAAATGTTTTCTCAACTCATATCCTTTTAAAACATGTTTCTCTCTACCTATTTTTGATTTCGGATTTCTTTTGTTGACAGAGGATGAGGAACTTGTCACAAATGCCCTTGAGACTGTAGTGAATTTGGCTTTGTTGCTGAATCTTCGAATCTTTAGCTCCTCAAAACCTTCTTTTATCAAAATGACGTAAGCATTTGACTTGTCAGTTGCTTGCTTTGTACTATTGGCTCTTATACTGAGTGGAGGCTTTTTTTCGTTTCAGTATGTTCTAAATTGAGTTGTTTGTTTCTTGATCCAGGGAGAAACGTGCAGTCAAGGCTCTCATGGGAATGCTGGGATCTGCTGTGAAGGCTTGGCACTCTGGCGCTGCTGAATTAATTGGTCGTCTTATAATAAATCCTGACAATGAACCTTTCCTACTTCCTTTTGCTTCACAGGTTGATGTTCATTTTGACAGCTGCAGTACTAATTTTCCATCTGTACCTTTATGAATGTTCATAAAACTCACTAAACACAATTTGTGAGACATGCAGATATATACACGTTTGGTCGATATAATGAGCTCTCCACCTACTGATGCTCAAGCAGCTGCTGTAGGTGCATTATATAACCTTGCAGAGATAAATATGGACTGTCGTTTGAAGCTGGCCAGTGAGCGATGGTAAGTGACAGAATTTGACCTAATTATAGTTAACAGATTCCTCTTATTTTTGTATCTGAACGACTGATTCACCACATTGAACTTCAGGGCAATTGATCGACTGTTGAAAGTGATCAAAATGCCACATCCAGTACCAGAAATTTGCAGGAAAGCAGCAACTATTTTGGAAAACCTTGTGTTGGAGCCGCAGAACAAGCCCCTCCTCCTATCGTATGAAAATGCCTTTGCGGAAATGCTCTTTGGGGATCCAAGGTACTCAGACATATTCGCGAGGATATTATATGAGCTAACATCACGACCAAGCAACAAAGTTGCATCAGCTTGTGGGATTTGGGGCATGTAACCCAGAGTGGTGTATTGGGTGGATTTATGCTGACAGTCTGATGTACATATAAGTTTAACCTTGAATATTTATTAGTTTAACTTGCTGTTGTACTGTTTAAGCACTAATCTAGCTCTTAAATGTAAAATTTAGTTCCTGGCAGGTAGTTCTTTCTCCCCAAGGCAAAGTGCCCTAATTATGGGTTAGTCCTCATGTCTTTGGTTCAAGAATACTCGGGTAAGACGTGATGTGTTGGTTAGACGTTTCTTATGAGCTTGATTCTAGTTGCGGCATTTAAGTTGTAAGTATTCTATACATCCGAGTTCTGAATTTTCGCCTGGATTGAAATTGGACTAGAAGTCCACAAGGGATTTGAAGTAAATGTGATAGAGAAGTTGTCTCTGAATCTGCAGCTAATTGTGTGGCTAAAACTTAGTTTAGAACTTGGGGCTACACCTACCTGTACCTTCAGATAAATATTATCGGGGAGAGGTGGATTCAAAATTTTAATTTGATGGGTTTGATCTTCTAGGTTGTTAGTATTGGACTTATTGTACCTCTGATCTTGTGGGTTTAGAAATCATATTAAAAATCTATGTTCAGTGTTGAAAACATAAGGTTCGGATCAACTCGATGCGAAAGAATCCATCCTTATTCCTTATCTAATTTGGTGTGTTTTCACATAAAAATCCATATTTAATATTGAGATACTGGATTCGGATGAACTCAATATCGAAGCACCGGAGCCGCCTTTCCTTCTACTGTTGCTGCAGCTATTTCCAGCTCCTTGTTGTCCCCTTCTTGCCAGCTTCCCCTTCTCATTTAAGTACACAAAACAGCTGGTTCCATCTTTACTCAGCTATTTGCATCTACCATTTCATGCATTTATTACTTAGAATTTAATACAAAGTTCTAGTCACTTTATCATAAAACCCCAAATACAACTAGTTGATACTGTTGTAGCAACCCTCTTTCGTTTCATTTTAGATGAACGGTGTTTGAATGAACACAAAATTTAAGAAATTGAAGAAGACCTTTGACATGTCAGCCATTTATATCTATGTATCAGAATTGTCCTTTTAAACAAGTGGTGACCAGAGTTTTACATGCCTTTTCATTTTCTTGCATAGTAAATTTTCCTACTATATTATGCCGATTTTCTCTCCCCATATTTTTTATGTTAGAAAGAAGGCAAACTCGAAAGCTTTAGAATTTGGTAGATAACGATAACCGTTAAGCTTAAATTGTCTTGACTTTATATGCATTCCTTCTATTTAGAATTTTTAGATGAGTAGATCCTAACAAATCATGTTATTAATGGTAAAACAATGATATGAAGATTAAATAGTTTCCAAAAGAGAATAGTATTATTCTTTTTGAACAAACTAAAAAGAAAACGTGTCACATAAACTGACATGCAATGAATTATATGTGCTTTGTTTCTAACAAAATGAAAATGTACAACTCAAACCATACATTATTACTGTGAATTTTCCTTTTAAGGTAAACAAAATACAAATTGTAACCATTTATTTTCTCAGATTAACAATTCTTCGTCGTGTTTGTGATCTTCATTTGCTAGAAAATAGAATATTTGGTATCACTTTTATATAAATAATCAATTCAAATTACATTGTATATTGCAATCCTTAAGGTAACAAAGAATGATAATACTACTACATAACTTTTACTGGAGGAAAATTAAAAATTATTTTTCAAGAATCATTAATTGTGACAATTCTAGGTACTTCAACTGGGAATTCATGAACCTCATCCATCCATGGATTCTTCTCTTTAGCAGGATTAACCGTCTTCAACGCGCGCCACACAGCACTGTTACATTTAAATCCAGAACCAAATGCAATTTGCCATGTCCTGTCTCCTTTCTTGATCCTCCCTTTAGCTTCAGTATAAGCCAATTCATACCATAAAGAGCTGCTTGATGTGTTACCAAACCTGTAAAGTGTCATTCTTGATGGCTCCATATGCCACTGGCTGAGCTCGAGATTCTTCTCGAGCTCATCCAGTACAGCCCTTCCACCAGCGTGTATACAGAAATGCTCGAATGCCAGCTTGAAATCAGGTATGTAAGGCTTGATTTTCATCTTGAAGATCTTCCTCGCGACTAATGTCATGAAGAAAAGGAGTTGCTCAGACATAGGAAGGACTAATGGCCCGAGAGTTGTGATGTTAGTTTTTAGTGCTTCCCCTGCAACAGCCATTAGGTCCTTCGATAAGGCAACACCGATCTCCTTCTTCTCGTCCTCCTCCTGGAACACACAACCATAGCTCCTGTCATCCGCCCCCTTGTGTGTACGTACTGTGTGGATGAGTTGGTACTTGGAACGTCGACGATCTGATGATCTGTTTGACAGAAGAATTGCAGCACCTCCCATCCTGAATATGCAATTTGAGACAAGCATTGATCTATTGTTGCCAAAGTACCAATTGAGTGTTATGTTTTCCATACTCACTACAAGTGCATAAGAATTAGGATTCACCTGATACATCAACATTGATAAAAATCAAACAGTTAGTATTAGAAATTTCAATATACTTGATATAAACAATTAGTACTGTGTAAAGTTATCTTAGGTCACGAGTTCAAATCATGGAAACAATCACTACTGATGCATGCATTAGGGTAAGATGTCTACATTACACCCTTTACGGTGCGGCCCGGGGTGTCATTTTCAAATAGTACCATGTTTGTATACAATCAATGTTTGTCACTCTTGTCTCATAAGTTAGTTGAGTTCACCTTCCCACATGGGAGAAAGTTAATGAAATACTTTTTGAGAAGTGGGACTCATCAAGAATTGCCAAACAATTTCTATTATTATTCGAAACATCTATTTTTCTTGGTCAAACACTTTACTACTCTAAAATAAGCACTTTTGACTTTCCAAAAACTTAACCGAACAGACTATAAGTTAAAAAAAAAAAAAGAACAAACCTGCAATAGTTGTTTAGCAAGATCAATAGAAATGAGTCCAGCACTACATCCCATTCCACCAAGATTATAGCTCATAACATTTCCCCTGAGCTTGTAATGGTTAACAATCATAGCAGAAAGTGATGGTGTTGGATTAAACAAGCTACAATTCACCACAAGTATCCCAATATCCTTAGCCTTCACCCCGGTTTTCGCCAACAACTCATCGATAGCACCAAACATCACCATCTCAGCCTCCTTCCTTGCCTCAGCCATGTTAGGTTCCGCGGGCACTCTCAAAAGTGCCTCAGGAAAATATGTCTTTTGCCCTAAACCCGACCTCTCTAATATCTTCTTCTGAAAGGCTAAATTCTCCTCAGTGAAAACCCCAGCTTGTTTTGATCTCTCCATGAAAACTTCTTTACTACACATAACATCAGGCTTAGGCTTATAGCATGAAAAATCAACCAAATACACTTTTCTAGGCCTTGTCATGAAATAAAGTGTCCCCAAAAAAACAACAAGAGCAGAACATAAAATCACTGTGACAAGATTGAACTTCGATTTATCCAATAATTGGATTAAGTCATCTACTGAAATAGTCATAACATGAACACAAAGTACCCCCAAAACAGGCACCAAAAACAGATACATAGCATTGCTGATCAAATAGTGGTAACCAAGTTTGACATATTTGAGCCTGATTGATTGAAGGAAATTAGGAAGATTGTTAACTTCAACCGAAATTCGCGAGGTTTCAGAGCTAACTGAATTCTTGTTGTTCTCATCCCCCATTGTTTAAACTGAGCTTGACCCTCAATTCAATGAACTTAGAGAAGAGAAAATGAGAAGTTTTCTTGATGAAATAAGAGATACCCGAGTGTAAAGAACTGTTTTTTAGATGAAATAAGAGATACCCGAGTGTAAAGAACTGTTCTTTTAGATGAAATAGGAGATACCTGAATGTAAAGAATGGATTTTTAGACGAAACAAGAGATATCCGAGTGAAAAGAATGGATTTTTAGATGAAATAAGAGATACCGAGTGAAAAGAACGGAATTTTAGATGAAATAAGAGATATCCGAGTGAAAAAAATGAATTTTTAGGTGAAATAAGAGATACCCGACTGAAAAAATGTCTTCTAGATGAAATATAAGAGATATATGAGTGAAAAGAACTGATTTTTAAATGAAATAAAAAATACCTGAGTGAAAAAAATGACTTTTAGATAAAAATAAGAGAAATCCAAGTAAAAAGAAGTTGATTTTTAGATGAAATACGATTATTTTTTTTAGAACTTTTTAGACAAAATAAGAGAGACCTAAGTGAGAAAGATTGTTGTAGAGATTGAAAAAAAAATAGAGTTGTAAATGTGTTGGGAAAAAATGTTGAATTTGTTGGACAACTTATAGGATGCATGAACAGCAGGCTGGTGCAACTACCCCAACGAACTTTTTAATTGTTATGGCAATTTAATTTGCCACTTGGGAAAAATAAATATAATACTAAGTTTCGTGTATAATTTTTTTTTTAATTTTAGTAATTTGAAAATTGAAGGAAGATAGATTTAATGACTGATTATATTAAGTTTTATTTGACTTGAAGCATTGAGTTTTCATTAAAAATAGAAAGGATTTACAATAGAATATTCAATACTTTCGACTATTTACGTGAGACAATGTGAGATTTTATCTGCATACCTAGCATTATCTATCTTGTGTTGAAGTTTGTCAATTTATTGAGGTGCATTTAATTGTCTTACATGAAAGACGAAATTAATCACCACTTCAAGTCTATGACATGACATGACATGACATCTTTCACTCATTTGCTCCGTCTTTTTAGATATGATATACTTTTCTCCGTTATTGTTTACCGTTCTTTTGTTCCTCCATACTAGCTATTTATGCATGATATTATTTGAGTTATATGGTTCTTTTCATAGGATTAATCCAACAGAAAAATAACATGAAAGATCGATAGATGAATCACTTTTTTGTAGTGTCATTTGTTTTTATTCAAATTATAGGTGGACGTAGAAATAAATTTTATGGCCCATTTCAAGTGTTATTTAAGTTATATTCTTTTTCAAAAGAAATTAGTAAGAGATAACACAAGAAATCGATAAACTACTCCCTCCGTCCCTATTTACTTGTCCATATTTCCTTTTTTGGTTGTCCCTATTTAGTTGTCCATTTTGACAAATCAAGAAAGGACAACAAATTTTTTCCTATTATACCCTTATTTACACTTCTTGAAAATTGTAAAAGTGTATGTTGTTTCCCTCCAATTTATTTCACTTTAATT
>NC_064284.1:65744367-65835423 GCF_019186545.1 Solanum stenotomum | reverse complement strand
ATTTACAATATCAATTATTGGAACTTGATAAAGTTTAATAATTATAATTTTATATTTCTTTTTTAAAAAATATTTATTATATTAGATAATTTATTTCGAATCTAATAAAAAGAACAAAATGGGATAGCATGCATCTTGTGACTTACATAAAGTAAAAAAAGAAGCAAGAGCGTTTCTCTCAAGACTTTGACCATTACTAAAAAGCTTTCATATAGTGCTAATTGAAGTGCAAAATATCTTGTAAAGTCATGCAAAAGGTGGTGCATGTTTATTTGTCACTACTTGATAAAATATCTAAAGGAATCATTCGAGTGAAAAACATATCGGTGTATAAAGTATTTCGTATTCATCATAAAGTCGATAAAGGGTAGCACACGATTTAAGAAAGTATAATATAGATAGTCTACATTGGCATAACCATTTTTGGCCTATTTACAAATGCATGCTTGAATATAAAATTGGATGTGATGAGATAATAAATGATATTTCTTCCTCTTTAATTAGAGGTTTTAGGTTTATACCTAGGGAATACTTTCTTGTGTTAATGTGTCTATATATGGTGTGAATCTAAATTTTCGAATCAACTGGTACAAATAACGGATGACTTAAAACTAAATCTGCTGAAAGAATCATCTAGGATATGACGAGATAAATAAGATCTTTCATTTTTAACTAAAGATCAGGTTTGTGTCTTGAGTTAATAAGGACTTCCTCTTTTTATTGTGTCCTATACGATACAAATATGAATTACTCGAGTTAATAAGATACGATAAGATAAATGAAATTCTTAATTAAAGGTCTCAAATTTATGCACTGAAAATGAAAAAATCTTTAATAGCGATCTCTTTTTTCCTTTAGAACATCATATACAATATGAATTTTGAATTAATCGAATTTATAAATACCAAAGAACGCAAGAAAAAAGAAAGGTCCATTTGCTTATCTGCCAACCACTTCCTATATAAAAAGCTGGTGATATCTTCATTAAAAAAAAGTGGTGAAAGCTTTTAAAGAATCTAGAAAAAAAAAATCCATTGTATAACTTTGATGATTAATTAATTTTAATAATTAATTTACTATATGGAAGTGGACAATATTTATATATGCAGATCCATAAGAAGATATATATGAGATTTTTCTATGTTAAAGTAATCAAAAGATAATTGATATTAAAATTAAATCCTCATGTGTTCTATTTACTATTGAGAAATAGTTCAATCTTTTCTTTTGTAAGAAATGATGACAAGTTGTTCCAATATGAATTAAAGTTGATAATTTTTTAATGATAAATCAGTCTTCAGTCTTATTTTTTCCTCATAAACCTTCGTCGAATATGTTATTTTAATCGAGAGTCTATTAGTAAATGTCTTTCTATCCAATAAAGATAGATGTAAGATGTGTACATTCTACTTATTTATTTATTTATTGTGTTGTATTGTCAAATGCATTTGTAATAACAAACTATTCCATTTTATGTGACGATCAATTTAGTGTGATTGTCTCGTTACTTTTTTCTTCTCGTCTTGTTAATACTATTACTTATGTGTATGACGTAACGAAAGTACTATTTATCTTTTCCACAAATACGATACGTTATGAAATAATTCAAATTTATTGCTGAAGTTTTTTCATTATTATATAATGATGAATATGCTCATTTTACGTAATGATCGAATTGAATACCAAGCAAAGTAAAACAGCTAAGGTCCAAGCCAAGCCTCACTCAAAGTGATCATTTCCTCCTATATAACCACCCATTTTCCCCCTCCTCCTCCATCCGCCATCGCAAACATGGAGGCGAAATGCACCCAACCACCCTCCTCCGCCACGAGAATCAAACGAACCACCAGCACCAACGGAAGTGGAGCCGGAAACGGAACCATCATTCTCGGCAAGTACCAACTTGGCCGTTTTTTAGGCCGTGGTAGCTTTGCTAAAGTCTACCACGGCCTTTGTTTAGATGATAACACAAATATCGCCATCAAAGTTATCGATAAAAAATCGATCATTGGCACCGATGTCTCAATGGAGCCCCGAATCATACGTGAAATCTCCNNTAAGGCCTCCATTCAAATTTGACTTTAGGCCACCGATTTATTAGAGCCGCCCCTGCGTCGAATACGTTTTTTTAATCAAGAATCTATTAGAAACTGTCTCTCTATCCCACAAAGATAGATGTAAGATGTGTACATCCTACTTATTTATTTATTTATTTATCGTGTTGTATTGTCAAATCCATTTGTAATGAGAAACTATTCCATTTCATGTGACGATTAATTTAGTGTGATCGTCTCGTTTCCTTTTTCTTCTCATCTTGTTAATACTATTACTTATGTGTATGACGTAACGAAAAGTACTATCTATCTTTTCCACAAATACGATACATTATGAAATAATTTATAAGTTCAAATTTATTCCTGAAATTTTTCATTATTATATAACGACGAAAATGTTCATTTTACGTAACGATCGACTTGAATACCAAGTAAAGTAAAACAACTGAGGTCCAGCCAAGCCTCTCACTCAAAGTGATCATTTCCTCCTATATAACCACCCATTTTCCCCCTCCTGCTCCTCCATCCGCCATCGCAAGCATGGAGGCGAAATACACCCAACCACCCTCCTCCGCCACGAGAATCAGACGAACCACCAGCACCAACGGAAGTGGAGCCGGAAACGGATCCATCATTCTCGGCAAGTACCAACTTGGCCGTTTTTTAGGCCGTGGTAGCTTTGCTAAAGTCTACCACGGCCTTTGTTTAGATGATAACACAAATATCGCCATCAAAGTTATCGATAAAAAATCGATCATTGGCACCGATGTCTCAATGGAGCCCCGAATCATACGTGAAATCTCCGCCATGTCCCGTCTTAATCATCCCAACATAATAAAACTCAATGAAGTAATGGCTACAAAATCCAAAATCTACCTTGTCATGGAGATCGCCTCTGGAGGCGATCTCCATGCCAAGCTTATCCGTCATGGACGGTTCTCTGATTCCACGGCTCGTTTCTACTTCCACCAATTAGTCTCCGCTCTCCATTACTGCCATCAAAATGGCGTTACTCATCGCGATATCAAACCTCAAAACATTCTTCTTGATCAAAATAACAACCTCAAAATCTCCGATTTCGGGCTCTCCGCCTTGCCTGAACAGCTGAAAAACGGTCTCCTTCATACAGCTTGCGGTACACCAGGTTATACAGCTCCAGAGGTAGCATACAGAAAGGGATACAATGGCGAAAAGGCGGATTCATGGTCTTGTGGGGTAATTCTATTTGCATTTCTATCTGGATATCATCCATTTGATTCTGCCAATTTATCAAACATGTGCCGTGCAATACATCGTCGTGATTTGCGATTCCCTAATTGGGTTTCAAAATCAGCTCGGAGTGTAATTAACAAGTTACTCGATCCAAATCCGAGTACTAGATTAAGTATTGAGCAACTAATGAAGCTTTCATGGTTTAAGAAATCGAATCAACAACAAAAATCAAGCGATTGTGTTTTCGAAAAGAATCGTACAAATTTGGGCGGGATAAATGCATTTGACATAATATCAATGTCATCAGGGTTGAATTTATCGAGGTTATTCGAGAGTGATTTGAGCAAGAGAGAGATGAAGTTTACGACGAATGCTCGAATCGAGGAGATTGAAGAGAAGGTGATGAAAATTGGAGAAGAAGGAGGGTATAGAGTTGAAAGAGGGAAGGGAAGGGGAATTGAGTTGGTTAAAGGGAGAGTTGTTTTAATGGTGGAAATTTTGGAGGTGGCAATGGAATTGTTGTTGGTTGAAGTTAAGGTTGTTAATAATGGAGGATTGGAATTTGATGATTCTCAATGGGAGGAATTGAAATTTGGGATGAATGATATTTGTAGTTTCATGGTACAATGATGAGTCTTGATGGGAAAGGTGGAGGACTCATAACGAAATTCACTAGTTTTGATTCAATTAATCTAAATTCATATTACGTTAAGGTTCAGTATAGTAGAAAAGGTTTATGATGAATTCACCTCACATAGGGTACATTAAGTGAGGAAGCGCTTCTTACGAGTTTTTGTTTCTTCATTCTTAGAGCTTGAAACCGATCCATTATGAGGTATTTCCTATGAGTTCCTTCATTCCTAGAGCTTGACACTAGTCCACTATAGTAGGAAATGTTTCCTACGAGTTTCTTCATTCTTTGAGCTTAATATTGATCCATTATATTGGGAAGTGCTTCTTATGACTTTCTTCATTTTTAGATCTTGACGCTCAATCCACTATAGCGGAAGACGCTTCTTACGAGTTTGCTCTCTGATATTTTTGAATGTATAGGCATGTTGTTCTTGTTGGTTGTTAAGATTTTTTATTTATTTTTGAATAATATTTTGTAAATAAAATCCTCTTCTTGATTTTTAGTTGCAAATATGTTTTCGCTAGTTCCTTTATATAAGAAATGAGTATGTTAATTTGATATATGATTTTAGGCTAGAACAAAGATATGTTTGAAACTATGAAATCAATCTTTTTCTTTAATTATTTTTTTACCTGAATTAAAATGAGTTAATTAATAAATAGAAAAATTATTAACTTGCTCAAACTTAAGGGTTCATATTTTCTTAGGATATTATTGGCATACTTACTATAATTTACATCAAATTATGTCAATTTATCATACTTAAGTGATTTGATAAGGTATGAATACATAAGGATTAATCATGATAAAGCAATATAAGAGTATGTAAACACANTTAGTTGCAAATATGTTTTTGCTAGTTCCTTTATATAAGAAATGAGTATGTTAATTTGATATATGATTTTAGACTAGAACAAAGATATGTTTGAAACTATGAAATCAATCATTTTCTTTAATTATTTTTTTAGTTGAATTAAAATGAGTTGAATTAATAAATAGAAAGATTATTAACCTGCTCAAACTTAAGGGTTCATATTTTCTTAGGATATTATTGGCATACTTACTATAATTTACATCAAATTATGTCAATTTATCATACTTAAGTGATTTGATAAGGTATGAATACATAAGGATTAATCATGATAAAGCAATATAAGAGTATGTAAACACATACAATTATTTATTGAGTTGATATAAATATCAAGTGTGAATAACTTTCTTTTTATTGTATAGAAAGTTGTAAAAAAAAACACTTCAACTTCTTTATCAAAAGGGTGATAGAATCAATATGTAAGTGTTTAGTCTCCATAAGATAGAAAAAGTTATTTACAATCAATGTTTACACCTACTTTAAAATATTTGTGATGGTCTTTATATTTCAATAAGGATAAGGTATTAGAAGTTACTATCCGATTTGCGCATTATAATTTTCAAAAGAAAGGGATTGAATCCACTCACTTTATCAGAACCAACATCATCAAGACCACCACTGCGACCATTTATAGCCATCACAACCATTGCTACCACCAATTACCACCATTGCAGTCACCGCCACCACTAATCATCACCATCATAAACATCACTGTCATCAATCACCACCATCTTAATCTCCGCCGCCATCGATCATCATTGTCATTAAAAACAGTACTATCATTATAACTTATTAAATTAAAGAAAATAACAAAAACACAAGCCGTCTTAGCTCAGTGGTAGAGCGCGTGGCTTTTAACCACGTGGTCGTGGGTTCGATCCCCACAGACGGCGACTTTTATTTTTTATTTCTTTTATTTTGAGACTTATATTAATTTATTTTATATTTTATTGGCTTAAAGAAGAATAAAAGAAAAAATTAATCATTTTCTTTATGTCAATTATATTAAGAACTCTACCACTAGACGCTGTTACACAATTACGGAGTTGTTTGATACGTAGGATAAGGATAATAATCTCGAAATAGAATTTGAAATTAACTTTATTTCATGATTGATTTGAGATATTAGCTAATCACGAAATTATTTTATTCCATCATTTGTACTAAAAGATGAGATATTCTTATTTATCTCATTCTAACAACCCGTATACCTGTCATTTACAATATAAATTTAAACAAGGATTCCAAATTAATAACCCATACATTTTTTACTTGATTTATATCATTAATTTGAGTTGCACAAGTATTATGACACAAAGATCCCTTTTTTTTTGTAACATTAGAATTAGATAAAAGAGATCAATTTAACAATTTAGTAAATTGTGATGTATAATAAATCATTGTGACTAGTGACTGATATTAGAAGAGTCTGATCTTTAAAAAGGAAACGATCTCTTATGACCACTTACAATTTGAATAGAAAAAAACGACCCCACGAATCTCATGTCCTGTGTTTATTTTTTATTGATCTCCTGTAAAAAGGGTCATAAATGGACTACGAAACCAAATCTCCCGTCTTCAAGTTGGATTGTGACTTTTGGTTAAGACATGAATCTATTTGCAGTACTTCTTAAACCACACTCCAATGTTCAGAAAGCTTTCAAAATCAGATTGTGGTCTGCAAAACAGATGTGTATGTGTAAGTTCACAACATTAAAGTGAAGTAAAATCTTATGTTGCTCGGACGCTTCAAAAATGCTGCTGGTTCCGTGTCGGATCTTCCAAAAGTCAGTGCACTTTTGGATCATCCGCACGGATTCAACAGCATTGTGGAGATTCCGAACAACATAGCATGATACCAGTTTACCTATCAAGTGCATGAGTGTCCTCAGGGAACATGATCACTTTAACTTCCACTCCTCCTTTCTCCTTCAACGCGCGTGCATACTGCACACAATAAGAGTGAAAGGCATACACTTTCTTGAGTTATACATCGTATTGAAATAAAACCATAAGTTAAACCGTCATTAGTCATTAAGCTGGGACAAATAGTAATGTAATGGTTCCATTAGACCATATTAGCATTATTGGTGTATACACAATAAGTAACCCACCTTCATCTCACAGAAGGCATTGGCAGACATAACATTTTTGGTCCACAGATGATTGGATACAACAGTTCATTAGTAAATACAAAGCTTGAAGGTTGACTTACAAATAGAGCCAACAATTAGACTCCACAAAGATATCGCCGTGTTCTGGATGGATCAGTATTTCTTTTACTTTTTTATTGTTTATGGATGGATGCATAGTTGTTCAAAGAGAATCAAAAGGTAAGTATAGACTATGTATCAACAGACATACATAACCAATAAAAGGTGCAACTAGGAAAGATGATATGGAATAATGATGGATATTCATAATTGTGAACTTGCTCATACCGTTTGCATTTAAGAATGAAAACTTATGTTCAACAAATAAAACAAGAAAGATCATAGATTATAAGAAATCTCACTTGCAACCCAGTAGACATTGGTACACGGAGGTCCTTAGCACCTAGCAAGAAAAGCGTAGGAGTTCTGACCTGCAAAATTGGCAAACATAAGATGCTAGAGATGCATTCCTAATAGATTCACACGTCTAACAGTCATCCTTTATAACAACATTTCACTACCCAGGGCATGTTATGTTCTATTTTTTATTTTTGATAACCATGGTGTCCGGGCCAACTTTCGCACACCTCGACTAATTCCATGGGATAATTGTCACCTCCCACCAACAACAGGTATCAGTTAATGTTATGTTATATTATATGTTTGCTATAACAGCAGTTCTCTGTAGCAGCCAAAAAATATCCGCACAAATGACACCAATATACAGAGGTTTGATTGTAACAGGATCTGTGATCCTTGAAATCTAGCATGACTTATAACTTCAGTCTATTCTGCAATTTAAACATAGGCCTTTCTAGAGAACTAACAGAAAGACATATTGCTTAAAATGGAATGACTGTCGAATCCAGATTTAATAGAGGCGCATACCTTGGAGACGTGTAAAATTGGTGATTTTCTGTAAAAGGCGTCAAGGTGTTCAGATGAAGTAGCCTCTGTAAAATTTGTTTTTCCCTTTTCTCCAAATGTCTCTGCGTAGCACCAATCAGGTATATCCGATGTACCGACCATCAAAGCGAGGTTGCAGACAGGGTTCCTTGCAACTGCTGCTGCAAACTTATCTGGTGCCTGCAGAAATAGTAGCAGAACTGTCGAGCAATAGTCGTTAAGAAAGATAAGCTTGTCCAGCTTCCCTTATTAAGGGCCACAAATATTTGTTGAACAAAGCCTTGAAGGACCAAAAGTTGAGAAAAATGGGTACATAGCAACCATAAAGACGGTGGCATATTAGGAAATTGGTAGACCTGGCCAATCAAATGAGTTGTCAAAAATCCACCATGGGAACCGCCGAGCACAGATATTTTAGATGGATCTGCAAGTCCCTTTTCAATGACATGATCT
Organism: Solanum stenotomum; assembly: GCF_019186545.1. Classification (NCBI taxonomy): domain Eukaryota; kingdom Viridiplantae; phylum Streptophyta; class Magnoliopsida; order Solanales; family Solanaceae; genus Solanum; species Solanum stenotomum. The sequence goes on along the minus strand of NC_064284.1, from coordinate 65,827,140 downwards.
ATAGCAGCAAGCACATCATTAACATCCTGCAGATTAGGGAAAAAAGAGGAAGAACACTCTTAGGTTCCAAATGCTTAATAGAATTATTATGAAAAAGAAGGAATTGTATTTCATATAACAAAACCATTCAAGCCTAAACAAAATTAAGGAAGAAATCTTTTCAAGGGAAAGAAAACGAAAAGACGGCAAACAAGTACCTGTGATCCAATTTTCCCAGGAAGAGATTGTACTGCTTCCTCCCCAAAACCCAAGGAGCCTCTGTGAGAAGGAGATTAAATAAAAAAGTGCTTAGTCAAAATTCAAAGCAATTACTGCTCCTTACCCAAAAAATAAAATACAACAAATGAGATATTCAGAGATTTTATATCTAAAATATATATATATACGGATGTCCAATATATATGCACGACCTATAATATTAGTGTAGCATCTCATATACATTACTAGTATTTCACAGTTGGTGTTATATTTCAATAACCATTTGAATTAACAGAGGCATGAAGAAAGAAGTCAGTTATGTTGGTTACCTATAATTTACAATCAACAAGCTATAACCAAGTGAAGAAAGGAAAGCCAAGGACTTTGAGAAGCTTGACAATGAAACAGAATGAGGACCCCCATGAAGGACTACAATCAGTGGATCACACACGTTACGACTCTGAGTCTTGGAGGATACAAAGATAGCCTCATATGGCTTGCTGGCACCTAACAAGAATAAAACTCATTGAAGATTATAGTAGAAACAGCAGAGATTAGTAATCTAGAAGGATTCAAGCATCTATTGATCTGCGGATAGCATAAGAGGTCACAATCATGTGTTGATCCATGAATTTATAGAACTCCCCTCAAAGCTCAACGGGTTTCTAACCTTTAGTAAGGTTCTCAGAGATATCCCTGACAGGAATCCTCATAATACTAAATTGGCGCGAAGACAGCAAAGATGTAACCTGTGAGCATTGTTGGGAACATTTAAATTTCAGAAAGCCTTCCTAACAAGAAAATGCCAAACAGAACAAACTAAGATGGAATTATAATAAAGGAAAACAAAAGAAACAACGAAAAACAGACTGACCTTTTCAGAGCATCTAGCTATGGGGCTTGAAATATCTAACCAACTCCATGAGGTCTCCACGGAGGCCTTACGAGTAAGGGAACCATACTTGATTGCAGGAACATCAACGGGACTACTACAAACTTCAACCGGAAGAAAATGCCAGATTCTTTGATTAATGGGAATACTATTATAGAAACCAATATGAAGTATACTATTATAGGAACCAATATGAAGTAAAGTATGAACATTGATTCCTACCAGCTATGATGTTGTCACCATCTAGTGCAAGCATATTCCAAGAGAAGCTAGAGTCTCCAGGGCTGATCCGCGATATGTTTCCACTATTATTTTTGATAAAGACGAATTTCACTATTATTAACTCATTGGTACAGAAAAAGAATTCATGCTTGAGCAGCAAAATATTTGGTTACCTTATCACATTTACTGAAATTATTACTTGTGTGCTGCCCCAGATAGAAGATAAAATCATAGTATATCCATCGGAAAGCCAAGGTCTACTAAGAACACTAAAGCAGTAAAGGCCAGGGAAGCAACCATCTTCAGGACACATCACAATAGGAACCTGCAGTTGCCACTTACAGCATGAACAGGTGTGCTGACTGTAGGATAAAACTTGGAATCAATACAACAACACACACAGTGTAGTCCCACAATGTGCAATCTGGGGAGGGTAGAGTGTACGCAAACCCTACCCCTACCTCAAAGTTAGAGGGGGTTGTTGCCGATAGACCCTTGGCTCAAAGCTCGGAATCAATAAAAAAGTAAATAGTACTTCTAAAATGGCTAATAATAACTAGCCTCAAAGTGCTGATGCAAGTAATCAGAATCACAAAAACTGAGTGTACCACTTCAACAATTGTAACATCTGGAGTTGGCTTTCCGCTGAATGACCAATCAATCTTATGAAGTGAATCAGTTGCAGAATGTGCCCAAGAATCTACTGAACTTCTAGCAGACAAAAAAATAAGCAATTTTCCATCCGGGCTGCAAGTTTTTTTTGAAAAGACTAGTTAGTTCCATTTTATCAAACAAACTAGCCACAACAGTTAAAAGACACGAGAAGATGCAAGATTCCTTACACGGAACCAACTAATGTTATTCAAATGTTATCTTATAGAGAAGGAATTAGGGGAATGAATTCTTCATCAACACATCTCCTTTCTCCTTTTTTTTTTCTCTCTCCATTTTACTCTGGGGACCAGGGGAGGGAGTTGGTCAGACAAGTAATTCAAGACAAACCTGAAACGAGGAAAGAAAGCACTACTTATGCTTTGTGTCAGCTTAATTGGAGATACATCGTTGGCTGCATTAGTTCTGAAAGTGACAAAAAGTCAATTGAGACTACAAAAACAGCATAAATCAAATATAAGGGAATTCTCCACTAAATTAGTCCCCTATGTACTACATTCATGCAGTAACAAATGTAGTTAATCCACAACATGTTCGTTTCTGACAACTAGCAAGTTACTTACCCAGATTGATGGACCTCTACCTTTGAAAATGGAGCTTTAACAGCATACAAGGCACAAGGCCTGTTATAGCAATATTTTATGCCCAACTTTCTATTATCTGATGGCCACCCGACAAAAACCAGATATTGTTCAAGGCCTTCACGGGATGGAGCCCATACAACTTGTCCGACACTCAGTGACTTCCCGATTCCTTCAACAGGATGTACTACTCCACTGCACAAATTTTTATTTAGGGTTTCTATCCAAGACATCAGAACTCGATCCTGTTACCAGTCTGATATAAGAAAATATAGTAAATTTTCAAACCTGTTGACATCAATAATGAAAAGAGCAGGTTGTCTTTTTCCAGCATAGGTTTCCCCCCACTCCTCTTCCCAGTCCCCTTGACCTTTCCAGCTCCCACAGTCCTTATCTGTAGAATTATCTTTCTTATAACCAAAAGTAGTAAATGTAGGCTTCGAGGGAGCCGGCTCCTCAGCGACATAAGCAATAAGAGTTTCATCACTGTTCCATGATATTCCCTCAAACCTGCATTATCAAATAGTAACACACATTGAGTCTATGAATGGGGATGTGATGTAAGTAAAGTGATGTTTAGTTCATATAATAACTACCATCCATCTGAATATACAGAGCCGTGGGCAGAAGCAGGAACATAAAACTCCTTTTCCACCAAAGATGGACCCCAAATTTCAAACTTGGTCGGAGAATCATTTTCAGGATTTCTAACTACAAGAAGCTTTGAACCTGAAGGTGATGGAATCATCATAGACACATTGGACATCTCAATAGGGAATGCAGCCCATTGAAAGCTTACAGCATTTGTGCTTTCTTTTGAAATATGACAAGGTAGTATGTATCTCCTCTTCTTGTTGTCTAGGAGATTTGGTTGGCTCATCAAGAACATACCCTGGGAACCTTGAAAGGTAGAAAAAGGGTTACAAACTAGCAGCAGTTAAAGAATATGCATAATATATTAAGCGGGAATGCAAGAATTTAATTAGTACTACGCAATTCTTTATTCTCCAGGTAAGATTAACTATAGTTTATCTACCAAAAAAAAGAGAATAAAGAAGTAAAGAAATCATACCACCGTCAGATGTGAAAGTCCATGCCTTGTCAATGGTGGGGATACTAGTGAAATCTTGGAGCAAACTAGATTGAGAAGAGTATTCTTCTTCTAAACTCGCATCCAAACCCAAAGGAAATTCTTTAGGAGAGCTGGCTCCCACACTATCCATTTTGGAGAAAACTGAGAAACTTTGTCTAGTAATCAAACACAAAAAAAGAAGACCAATTAATATAGAGAAGTTCACAAGGATCAAGGAAATGTTAGTTTCCAATCAAAAAAACAATATCAGGAAACTGTAGACCCCCTCTCTATCCATCCCCAGCTCTGATATATACAGGAAAAGGGAGTCTAATAGTGATGGACACATTTTTTTCCATCTTGAGTGCTTACAGAATGTAATGACCAAAATGGAGGTAAGTGACAAAGAAACAAACAAACAAGTGTTTGTACTTCATTAATGAAAGTTTTGAGACCGGTAATGAAAGAAACTCAAACAATGAATTACTAAATACTACATCATTTTGATTTTTCTACTACTCATTGGATAAATGGAACTTCCTCTTTTTGTTTTCTTTCTTTTTATGAAAAAAAGGGATCTTTTTCCTGGTAATGTACAACTTGATTCAAGTAAAAATATGATCTTTTCATAATCATTCACAAGAATCAACATTTGATCCAAGTTTCGATTCAGTAATCTCCTTCCCCCCCCAACCCCTCCCTCAAAGAAAGAATCAGATAGTACGCAAAATGAAAACTTGCTAAATGGTATCTGAAATTCTGAATGTCATCAAGACAGAATCAGTATTATACAAAGATTAGAGCAAATATTAGCATAATCAAGATAGACAAAAAAGAGAACCTACATTTTCTCCTTTCTTTTTCAACACTTATCCGAGTACAAGTCAACCTTTGCACCATATGACACAAAATACACAAAAATCCAAGATAAGCTGAGGAAATGGTAGAAAATCAACAAGAAAAAGACCCTACACCCTCAAATAAAGAATCAGATGGTTCTACAAAATGAAAACTTGCTAAATGCAATCTGAAATCACTGAATGTAATCAAGACAGACTCAGTACAACTATACGAAGATTTGAGCAAATATTAGCAAAATCAAGATAGATAGAAATAAAATTTACTTGTTGAGCCAAAAGGGTCTGCAGGAAATAGGCTTGTGCTGCTTGAGAAGTCGAGTTTCAGACGAAAATGGGGGAAAACGATGAGAGTGCAGTAGAACTGAGACGAAGGAGTGAGTGCGTATTGCTGCTAAGGGAGAAAGTATATTAGTCATAGTCCACAATATTTTACTTTTTAATCAGATTGGCTCCTTTTTTTTAGTTTAAAGATTTTCATATTGGCCCAAACATCACTTAATTCGTCTTGTCTCAATGGAAAACTAAACGCTTCAATTCGTTTTCACTAAATTTTATTGGCATTTGTTATTGACATGAAATAAATTTTGAACGCTATTTTATAAGTTAGAATGTCTACCTCATAAAGTAAAGTATTTATATATTTCAAATTTAAGTGTTTAATTGTCAGATAAATCATAATTAAGTATATTTTATAATTTTTTATCAACCTCAACTTATAAATAGTTATGATCAAGTCCAACTTATTAATCACATTTTTAGCTTTCTACTTAGAAATCACATTTGTGGACTCACCCACAATGTTTATTTGCATTTGTAGATTTGTTTTATAAATAGTTTCGAGTCTGTCTTATTATTCATTGATAATGATTTATTAATTGTAATTATTGAGTATGATTTATAAAGAGTGTGATTCTTTGAAAAAAATAATTCTTTGAACTTATAATACATTTATTGATTGCGACTTATAGTTTATTTGATTAAGTTTTTAAAAAGCCAAAAATTACTATTCCTCCGTTTCATATTACTTGATCACTTTTAATTTAATATGCTTAAGAAACGATATATAAGAAGATAATTTTATTAATTTATTGTGGTAATTTTACAAATAAATTTGAACACTTTTAAAAAGAATTAATTACAAAGACAATATAAAGAAATTTAATTAATGTTTTCTTGATTAAGTGAGGTATGAAATAATTATTTTTAGTATAATGATCAACTAATATGGATCGAAGAGGATATTTATTTTAAAATATTAAGGTGTTTAATCAAATTTTTTTTTGGTTAAAATTAAGTACTTTGAGTAACCCTTTTTATAACTACCAAAGTCCAAAAGTGCACATTTTGGGGAAAAGTCCCATTTTTTCCGTTCCTCTTAAAGCACAATAAACCCAAACTCCGGCGAACTCCGGTATGGCGAACAACGCACCGGAGATAAATGCTGCCGATGATTTTCTCGAGCAAATTCTGGCGATTCCCTCTTATGCTACGATTCCCTCTTATGCTAGCCTATCGGTAACTGATATAAGCGCCAGTGCCTCATCGGAGAATTCAGCATCTGGTATCTCTCAGCTCCAGCAGCAGCGGCTGTTCCCTTTGGGGTTAAGCTTGGACAATGGCTTTGCTGATGCCAACAACATTGGAGGTTTTCAAGTGAAGACTGTAAGCGTACTACTTCCTCAATTCCAATTTGTCTGACACTATACGGAAAAGTATGTACCTTTTTACTTGTTCCTCTGGGAGTTCATAATCAAGCTTGAGGGTCTGTCTATGTATTATGACAAATAAAAATATTGATGTTGGAGTTCATGAATGTGAAGATGTGCCTTTTTTTCTTCTTTTGAAAGATAAAAGGACAGTGGGCCAAACAAATTGGGACAATGGAAGTTTTTCTATTGTGAAAATTTTGAACTCAGTTCATAGTATTTCAGAGTTTTTTTGTTTACTTCTGTTTTGCAGTACCTCCTTGATCATACTTGCATAAGTGAAATGTACTTACTTTATCAAAATAATCAGTGTATTTAGAGTTTAGCTGGTGTGGGGAAGGAACTGGATATTCATTTCAAAAGGGGTAAGCTCGGGGATAGTACCGTATTTTTATTTGTTATTCATGTTCTTTTGCAGGAAAGAGAAGCTATGCACATGGGGAATTTATATTCAGCTCTAGAGCATTTGCAATCTCATGCTGTTTGCCTAAGTGTTCCTCAAGTTCACCAAGTCCAGGTTACATATTTCTGTTTTTTCACTACGCTATTGTTTCATAGTCATTACATTTTTATTCTTTTAGACTAGTATTTCCATATAATATCAGCAAAATTAAATAAATCAATTTAATCACTTTACGTAAAGTAGCTATTGAGAATTTAATCACTAGTATACTTGTTGGAAACCTGGTTTTGCCGGTGATTTGATATGGGTCCTTGTAGTAAGATTCCTATTGTTCCTAGAGTTTTAGTTTGGTGACGATGAAGGGACCAGAGTGAGTTGAAGAATGTAATAACTAGGCAAATATGGAAATCATCACTACTATCTCTACATAACAGAGATAATAGAAATTGTCTTCAAGAAGCATCAACTCCCAATATACTCAAGGGCGTGATCTAGGGGTCAATGAAGTGGGTTGAGCACCATGAGGTCTTAGGTGCAAATCCAACAGAGATAAAAACAATAGGTGATCTCTTCTCATATGTTCTAGCCTTGGTGAACAAAGTTACCTGGTACCTATTGTTGGTGGGGGTAGTAGTAGGTATCCTGTGGAATTAGTTGAGGTGCTCGCAAGCTAGCCTAGACACCACGGTTATAAGAAAAAAGCATCAACTCCCAATATAAAACGGACAGGCTGCTGAATCTTTTTTGACCTCTTAGCTTCAGATACTTAATGTTCCTAGTAAAGGTGTAAAAATTGCACCTTTTGTTCCCCAAGAAGATGCTATTTTATTTGTGTACTTCACATTAGCTGTACATCTACATCTTGGCTATGGATCATAAGGAAGGGGAGACAGTGAAAGGCTTTATCATATTCTTTTGTTGCTTCCTTCTGTGATAGCTTGTTTCTAAAATCTTGAGTAGTGGTGGCAATTTCAGCTCAAAATTGTTTTGACCCCCCCAAACCATTGATGTTAAACCACCCATTTGGAATATGGGCTAACATGTGTCCACCCAGTTTTCAAACCGTGATTCTTTTTGCATTAATTNTACATCTTGGCTATGGATCATAAGGAGGGGGAGACAGTGAAAGGCTTATCATATTCTTTTGTTGCTTCCTTCTGTGATAGTTTGTTTCTAAAATCTTGAGTAGTGGTGGCAATTTCAGCTCAAAATTGTTTTGACCACCCCCAAACCATTGATGTTAAACCACCCATTTGGAATATGGGCTAACATGTGTCCACCCAGTTTTCAAACCGTGATTCTTTTTGCATTAATTTTTATGTATTTCACTTACCCCTCACTTCCTAATTCCAGTTTAGTTGCATGCGACAGGCTTGACGAGTCTTATATTGATATTTTTTAAAAAAAATGTGGCATCTTTGTCAGTTTATGATTTATATCCATTATTTACTAATAGATCTCTTAACTTCTCTTTGGTTCTTGCAGCCTTTTCAAGGCCACCCAACATCAAGCACAACAGTAACAATACCACACCAACCTGCAATTCATCCTAGGCTTCGGGCACGAAGAGGACAGGCCACTGATCCACATAGTATTGCTGAGCGGGTAATATGACTAATATATTTGGATGTTTGTCAGGAGAACATTAAGCTATGTTAATTCTCAAAAAAATTAAATCAATTTTGTTGTAAAATGTGGGGGTCTGTGGATAATGCTCTAGAAACAAGTGTCTGAATAATGTGTCCATCTCTTTACAGTTAAGGAGAGAAAGGATATCAGAACGAATAAAGGCTTTGCAAGAACTTGTCCCCAGCTGTAATAAGGTGTGCTCTATTCTCTTGTTGCCACAAATTCCATTGATGAGCATTCGTTTTCTTGTTGCTACAGATATCAATTCAGTCTCATTCAATCTTAAAGATATATATTCCAAATAATGGATATATTAACTTTTGTGCTGACCCATCGTTTATCATGATATTAAAATAACTGTTAAAGAATGACAAAAGTCCCACATCGGTGGTTAATGAGATGGGTGGACTCCTTATAAGGCTTGGACAATCCTCCTCTCTTTGAGCTAGCTTTTGGGGTGTGAGTTAGGCCTAAGACCTAATTTAACATGGTATCGGAGCAGGGCCCGTCTCACCCGATGTTGGGACCCCCAAAATCAAAATNGCAATGGTTGATGAGATTCTGGACCATGTGAAGTTCTTAAGGCTTCAAGTTAAGGTAATTTGTCGATCATTATCAGGAAAAAAGTTTTTGTTTTTAAAAAAGTAAGGTAATTTGACAGTCAACTAATTTTCAAGCCAACTACTAGCTTAGCTGATGACTCTATTGTCTAGCCATTATATTCCATGACAAACATCACTAAAGTTCTTGCAATTTTGAGTTATCTACAACGGCACTGGTTCTTCTTGTTTTTATTCTGCCATATGATTTCATTCTCATTTTGGATAATGGAACCGGTCTTTTGAAATGGGGAACATATTAAGCCGCCGCCTCCACGAAAAAATAAGCTAGTCTAAGCCATTCTGAGAAGTTCACAATCTGTTTGTGAATTTTCATGGTGGTATTTAATAATTCTTTGTTTGAGTATATCTTTGCCAACCTCAACTAGCTTCATTCTGTGAGTTGAGATAAAGTGGACGCATTGAAGGTTATTGACTTAACATCACCTTAACCGTACACTGCGAAGGATTACGCACTGCGTTTCCATTAATTTATTTGCTTCCTTGCAAGTTTAATGCACCTTGTAGTTTGCTAATGAGCAATAATACTCTTAGGGGTCGTTTGGTACAGGGGATGGGATAGACAAAGTTATCCCTTGGATTGGGATATCCCATGGGATTAGTTATCCCACCATTTATATGGGATAACTAATCCTATCATTTTATTTCAAATGGAATTAATACCTCTAACCAAATGCAGTAATCCTGTATTTTATCCCAAGATTATTATCCCTTATCCCCGTACCAAATTCCCCTGAGTGATTTCAATTTTTGCTTGATAATTCAAACTGCAGGTTATCCTTGCATTAACCATTCTAAGAGTGTTTCAATTTTCACAATATAAAAAAAAGAAAGAATCTCATTCAACACTGGTTCAACTTGCTTCTTTCCATCAATTGAAATTCTTCTTCCTCTTTTCCCTCCCATTAAATACATAACCTCGCCGAGGATGGATGGTGGCTCTTAAAGTCTTGTCTAGTCGAAACATTATGTAATGAATTTACTGGCTGAAATCTTTAATTGAATATCAATGATCATCATGGTAGTCATGTTTAAAGCTCTTAATCTTTTACCGTTGTACTTTGTTTTGGTCATCATTGCAATCTTTTAAGGGAGTTCTGGCTGTAGTAAAGGTTGGACAAATTAAATACATGAATAAACCACCCCTTATTAGTTCTCTTAATTATGTTGATCGAATAAATGATTTGCCTTAAATATGCCTAAAGGTACTGAGCATGAGTAGGCTGGGAGGAACTAGCGCGGTAGCACAACTTGTTGCTGATATTCCATTGCAGTCTGTTGAGGTAATGAACACAATCACTCTTTTCTGCTTCTAACTAACTGAACATCTTCGAAAAATACCTCTATAGTTTCTGATTACTCAACTGTAAGATTGCTAAATTTTCTCCAAGACTTCATTGTTTCGTCATTATTTTAGGGAGACAGCTGTGAAAGTCGATCCAACCAGCACGTCTGGGAGAAGTGGTCCGATTCTGAAACAGAGCAAGAGGTAGCAAAGCTCATGGGGGAAGATGTTGGAACAGCCATGCAGTACCTTCAATCCAAATCACTCTGCATCATGCCTGTTTCACTTGCTGCACTCATCTATCCTGCTCAGCAAACTGACGACCAATCAATGGTCAAGCCAGAACCAACGGCCCCATCGTAGACTTCTAAGTTATTGCAGGTGCAATCAAGAACTCCTAATTTCTTTTAGTCCCATCTGTCTATATATCCTTACCTATTTTCTCTTGAATCACCCTCTGAAATCCTTGGTAATGCAATTAAACTCAGATGACACAATTTGTGCTTTTAGCTCAACCATTGGCCCCTTTATCAACTTTCTTGAGTTAGTCACACCTTGAACAAAGGCAACACTTAAGAAAGCAACCAATCCATTTGTACCATTGTAGGGAAGAGTGTATTTTTTTTCAAACTCTCTGTTATTAGCTGCTTGTTTCCCCTTTTTTCTTGTGGGTTGGTTGTGACTCCTTGTATCTTTTTTATAGTGGATAGCTAGCGATGTATTATAAAAGAAAATTGTCCCAGATTGCATTTGGTGGACTGTGTGGGGAGAAAGAAACCAAGTTTGTTTGAAGACAAAGCCATTAGTATACAGAAACTAAAGATGAAATGTTTAGGGATTTTCTTTTTTTTGGTGTAAACATAGCTTAATGGAAGATTTAGAATCAACTTATGATGTACTAGATTCCTTATGAGAAGATTAAGGATTAGGAGTTTCTTCTTTTCTTTTCTTTTCTTTTTTTTAAGTTTTTTGCTCATCTGGATGTAAATATGGGGGACTACACACCCTTTGTGTAGTTTGTTATTAATACACAAAAATGTTACCTGTTAAAAATAAATAAATTATAAAAGTGATCAACTGGCACTTTGTAAAGTATAGTGTAATTAAATATGGAGATTGGAGAACAAAACATACTTTTCATATCAAGAATTGAAAAGCAAAAATACAGTGTGTTTGTACAATTGGTTTCACAGCCAAAAAAAAATAAGTACAGTTGCTTTGTATGTTTGAAGGGGAAATTATCCCAGTCTCAAAAAAATATGCAGGATTGATAAACCACCATGGTTTGTCCCCTGCTATATATATGATGTTACAACAAGAACAAAAACGAAAAAGTAACTGCAATTACTAACTCTTTTTTCTGTTTGATTACAGTGTTTCAAAATAAATAAATAAATCAATTTCAGGATTCATCTAAACAGAGAAATCTTCATAAAAGCCTCAAAAATGCGTGTGGTATATTTATATATATCATAGTTCACATGATCCCAAGCCTCTTGTTTCTGATCCTTTCATTATCCTCAGCCTCTTGCATGATGACATGAACATTCTGCAATATCCATGAAAATAATCTCATTAAAATCCATGCCTAGACATGTAACTTATATAAATTTAAGTTATATACATTGACAGTGTAAAGATTTTTTACACGATCTATGTATTTTAACTTATTATAACATGTTAATTATTTACCATATTTATCAGATTACCAATTATATATATCACTCTAAAAGTTAACCAAGTGTTTAACTACTTACTCCTGACTAATGCAGCTTAGCCTATTTTCTTTCTTTTTTTTCTAAAATACATTTTTAATAATCTTATCTTCCAAAAATTTGCTTATGATTGTGTAACAATTCTTTTAACAACAAGTGGAGTGGTGGTGGGTGGTGGTCAAGGTTCAAGAACTTACTCTCGACCAATGCAGTTTAACCTATATTAGCAAATTAATTGTTATTTTTATCAGATTTATCAATCATATGTATTTGTTTACAACTACCTTATAAATGATCTGATTGTGCAACTATTTTTAATGGTAATAGTTCGGGGTGGGGTGAGTGAAGGTTCAAGAACTTACTCCCAAGGAACATCTCCAACAAGCATCAAATCACCTTCTTTATCTTCATAAGCAGGTGCAAATTCTGACCCTTTATAGCCTTCCCTCTCTGAATATTCACCTATGTTGAGCTTGAACATTTTCTCCATTGCTTTAAGGAGTTCAGTGTAACACTTGTACATTTTAAGATCAATTTTTCTAAGAAAAGGGGCTCCATCCATGCTAACTTTGACATAGATTCCACACTGATCTTGATGAGCTTCTGTTTTCTTTGTAGTAATTTGTAAGGTGTTCTTCCAGTAAGATCTCACTGGTGGCCACCCCACTATTTGTGCCCTGCAATTTAGTAGGCGGAGCCAGAAGGTTGAGTTAATGAGTTCTAAATTCTAATAAATAGAAAAACAGCTTATTCGATTCTGGATACGCTGTTTATATATATTAAGTGGATCTCTCAAGAAAAATACAGGATTTTGACCAAAGGTAGTAGTTCTGCTTCCTCTCTTGCTTTGCCCCTACTCATTCAAGACTTGAAAAAAAGTAACCCCTCTTTTTTTATTTTATGTGTGGCATCGTTTCTTTTTAGTTGATTTACAAGAATAATAGTTTTCTAAATTTGGAAATAAATTTAATAGAACTTTCCATTTTACCATAGCCTATCTTGCTCAGATCCTCCAAAAGTATCGCCACAGCCATGTCAGATCTTTCAAAAATAGTGTATTTTGGATGGTCAATACACGTGCAGTGGCGAATTTCATAGTTACTTCTTGTTTGTGGTAGCAATTTAACTTAAAATTTCCATTCCACCCTTAGTTAAAATTATTCATTTCTCGCTTAACCGAGTTAAACTATGTCAGATAGATTGGAACAGATGGAGTATGAAACTTACTTGGCAACAGGGGGTGTTGTGGCTTCATAATCTGAACTTGATTCATCTTCATATTCAGACAAAGACCTTTTGTTATTCTTGGAATTGGGCACAATTTGTTGGTGATCAACTTCTTCCTCTGTCCCTGGCAAACCCAATCTAAGTTCTGTTGCTTTAAGATTCAAAATTTTCTCCATCCTGGTAATAAAAACTTCTGCACAACTATACCTCAAACTATAAACTCAAAATTCTAGGTCTTTCTTGGTTTTCTTCTACAAGATTGATGTGAAGAGATTATTTTTGACCTTGTATTTGTGTTCAAGAAAATATGAGTTAGATAATAGTTTGTGGGTTGTTGTTATATAATGGGAAAAGGGGGAAGAGTTGGAGAATCATTAAAGAAATGTTCCAAAAGTACATAAATTTGGGACAAAGACAAGCTAAGGCTGTTGGCTGGAAGAGTAGCAACTTTGAACATGTAGGGGACAAGAGAGGGACAAGCTCACCCACATATATGGACTAAAACTCTACAAGACTTTTTTTTTTCTTTTTCATTTAAACACTTCAACTGGACCTGTTACCTGTTAGACATTTAACATATATCTAAGATATAACTCTTACCTATCGGATCAATTTCACGTGCTTTAGACAGGTGAGATATATGTTCTTTGTCCATGTCGGTTTATATATTGTGTTTAATTGGCATACATTGATTGACTGAACACGAAGTGTCTGGTATATAATGGTCAGTTGAAGCGTTGGAATGAAAAGTCATACAACTTAAAAAGGGATTGTTAATATATTTGTTACCACTTTTCGTTTAGACACTTCAACTTATCCTGCTACCTACTAGACATCTAATGTATGTCTAAGATATGCCTTTTATATATCGGATCAATTCACACGTCTAAATAAGACATGGTGGCCTATTCTGTTTAATGGTCATGCACTGACTGAAGTTGTTGTGTGTAATAAATTTAGGTCAATTGTTATGTCAAAATGAGAAGTGGTGAAACAATAAGGGACCAACTATGTAGTTGGCGAAAAGGAAACAATAGAGTATATGGTAGGATGGTTGAAATTTTCATTCTTAATTAGAAGTCTCGAGTTTGAGCGCTCTGAAATATATAATTTCAAGGTATGAAATGCTTTGGTACGTACCTATATGTAATGACCCTCTTGGTCATTTTTTGTGAATACTGAATGAAAAAATTAGAGAGAAATTAAAGAAGGGAATCAGATGCTACATTTCATGAGTACAGATTGTACTTTTTAATTTTCTTTTTTCATATTTGTTACTATTGTTTTAGCATCCCAATTAATTCAGATTTACACCTGCGTAAAGCACATTAAAAAGAGGAACACTATTATTGTAGAACAACTAACATATTCTGAACAATCAAATCGCAGATCAACTTGTCTATGTAGTTGAAAGAATGTATACAACCAACAATGACAAGACAATTCTTGGATTTTGTCAATTAGAAGCTTCATGGCAGCATATTGTTTCAAAGAAAACAAAATCAGTTTTGCTGTATTTAGGTTGTGTTTTCATTGCCTTTCATTCTCTCCTCATTATTAATTACCCCAACAAACCTGCCTGTCTTTGACATCTAACCAATGCATTCAATTTTAAGAGGGTGGAAATTAGATCACTTCCATCCATAGACGGATCTAGAATTTAAGTTCGATAAGTTCCACCTCTAAAATAGATGAATTTAAAACCTAACATAATAAGTGGATTCAGAATGAGTTTGATCTATATATATGTGTGTATTGTTCGATCTCAATAGTCCAATAAAATATACTTCCACTGTTTCAATTTATGTGACACTTTTTGAATTTCGAGATTCAAACAAGTCTATCTTTGACCGTAAATTTTTCATACATCTTTTTAATATTTTGAGTTGTTGATTATTGTGACTTATAGTACTTTTTACGTAGTTTATAAATATATAAATTTCATTTCAAAAAAATTAAAGATTCCATGGGTAAATTGTTGGTCAAACTTAAATTGTTTAACTCTCGAAAAACGAAAAATACCACATAAATTGGGACAAAGGGAGTACAAAAATTTGTCTCTATAAAAAATATGTTTTGAAGAGTGAGGCATAACCTATGTCGAACAACTCAAACAACCTACACCTCAAATTTTATGTACATTTAATGAATTTCTTAATGTGTATATATATATATATATATATATGAACTCGTAATCGACCCTCGAGATCCGTTTATGGACAACAATAACAACAACAATATATCCAATATAATTCGACAAGTGGAGTCTGATGAAGGTGAAGTGCGCAATCTTACCTCTACTTTATGAAGGTATAGGTTATTTTTGATAGACTCTCGGATGTTTCTGCCATGGACTTGAGGAGAAAAAAATGGTAGGCCGAAGAACTGATGAACGCAACTCACTCTTCCCCACACGTATTTCGATGCACACGAGAGGGTATTGAAATTGGACTCTCAGTCTGCTGTTAAGACTACATGTAGGCCCAAACCTCACTTCAATATCTTCTGTTAGCACATCATACAGGCCTTCACCACCATCCTACCTTTGGTATTCCTACTCATAGGTGGATTCGAAATTTCAATTATTAAATTTAAAAACTTTTACCATCGAATTCGTCATACTAATTACTATCAATAATTATCATCATTAATCAACATTATATATCGCTAACCGTTATCATCATTCACCAGCCATTAGCTGTTAGCATCATTTCACTGCTAATTATTAGCCGCCGGCACCAAGAACCATCGTTGATCACTACTGCCAACCACTATATCATAAGATACTACTCACAACCATCATCATTAGTCAATACCATCTTAAATCGACACACACAATCACTATTGTTAGTAATCACCGTCACTAATCGCCATGTAAATTTTTGCCACTGCCACCACCAAAGACCACGATTGATCATTGTCAATCACTATACCATAAGATACTACTCACAACCATCATTGTTAGTCAATACCATCTTAAATAGACACACACAATCACTATGGTTAGTCATCACCATCACCAATTGCCATATAATTTTTAATTTTTTTTTTATTCATATGATATTAGATCAATTTAGTATTTTATTTGAACATTATACAAAGATAAAATTTTATATATTCAAATGTTGAGAAAACAAACAATCTTAACTATTTAGTATTCAGATTTTAATGCAATATCTTAATAATCAGATGTGTATTCAAATTCATACATCTAAATCTCAATGCATATCTTAATATTACCTTGTGCGTTCAGACTTTAACGTCTTAACCTCAATAAAAACAAATAATATTAGTTTAGTTTGATAATTAATCAAATTATAAGAAAGAAATAAAGAAATTAAAATTGGTAAGTGTTGAGCAGAGTTATTTAGCATGTTTTGGGGCCTACTATCTCGACTTATGTAACCTTTAGAGAGTTTAATATAACTTGACCAAATATTAACTCAATTCTTTTTAATTCATTCAAATTCAATTAAACTCGCATAATTTGACTCAAAATCATTTGCTTGATAAAAATTTCAATAACCGTTTACTTGATGAAAATAGTACAAAACAATATTGTATCTAGGTGAAAAACTAGATGTCATACCATTAAGGGATCTTGAAATAAATATAGATAGGAATTACCTCACTAACTAACTTACATACCCTATGCACGATAGCTATTGTTGATGAGGAGATCATAGACTCTTGATAGAATGGAATGTGATTACTTGAATCTTAAGAGTTTTGATGCTATCATCGACTTGCATTGCTCAATCATTTTGAATCATGTTCAAGGCAACACTTTGATTGATAATGTGTTGGGTGTAGTTAGGATCATGTTCAAGCAGATTTCTCTAGAAGCTAGTCCACACAAAGTTCTCATCAACGAATGAAATTTGCGAGTCATTTATTTATTTTAAGGTGAAACTCTCTTCATCGAATTTCACAAATACACACTACAAGTCTACAATACAATGATGTTTCTTTTGATATTTATTTTTACATTTTTTTAAAGGATACTTACGAGATATTATTTTTCAAGAAGTTTTATTACTCTAAAGAAATCAGAAGCTTAAAACATTTTTTTTGTTTCAAACATATCAAACATAAACCAACTAATAAAAAATATCAATATAACAAGAATTCAAACAAAGTAAATATTTTCTTGATAACTACTTAATTTACAAACAAAAGCCTCAAGATTTATGATATACATATATGATCATTCACTCTTAATCAAGATATTTCAAATTCACATTTTGTGTATGAAAAGAATTTCTAATGTACGAATATTAGATATCGAGTGAAACCCCTCCCCGAACCCCACCAAGAAGCCACCTAAGATCTACACTCAAGCATTTGTCACATGACTTTATCACGTGATCACACAATTTCACTATCAAAGAATCGAATCAACCCCATTAAATTTTCATTCCTCCAATCGGCGGCCCACCGCTTTCTTACTCCGTTGGCCGGCCGATCGCCGGAATCTTTCTGAAACTTAGCCCCTACGCTAAAATCAAATCCAATATTTTCCCCAAAAAAACTCAAAACCCTTTACTTTTTTTTCATGATTATGTAAATTAATAATCCAATTTTTTGCCTTCAGATTTCACTAATCCGTATACCTAATACTAAAATTTTCCATGGATTTCGTGGAACTGGAGGCAATTGAAGGTCTCCGGTGGTCATGGAATTCATGGCCAGTATCAAAATCCGAAGCTTCAGGTCTGATAATCCCACTATCTATTATGTGTACACCATTGATGCATTTTAACGAGCTCCCTGTACTTCCTTATGATCCTCTTATATGCACCCAATGCGGCGCCGTTTTAAACCCATATGCTCGTGTTGATTACCAATCGAGAATTTGGGTTTGCCCGTTTTGTTACCGGAAAAACCCGTTTCCAAAATCGTATCTTGGAATCAACGAAAACAATATACCTGCTGAACTTTTCCCGACGTACAGTACTGTTGAGTATCATTTGGGGAAAAGGGGTTTAGCTCAAAATCCGAATTCGAGCTCTAATTTTGGAAATATGTCACTGTCATCGAAAATGCCTTCGTTTTCGAGTACTTCCTCGAGCTTGGATTGGGCGGGATATGGGATTGGCCCAGCGTTTGTGTTTGTTGTGGATGCTTGTACGTCGGATGAGGAGCTTGGGGTGGTGAAAAATGAGCTTCTTCATGTGATTGCTCAATTGCCTGAAACTGCATTAGTTGGGTTGGTGGTATTTGATTCAATGGTTAGAGTTTACGATCTTGGTTTTGGAGAGTGCTGTAGAGTTGTGATGTTCCACGGTGAGCGTGAGCTTTCTTCTGAGCAGGTAAAATGTGACATATTTCTAAGCCTTTGTCAATGTGCTTGTCTAGTTCAGTTTACTAATGCATTCAATTAACAAAGAGCTGTTTTTCTTTCTGAAATATATTATACCCTAGTTATATCAAGGATAATGCAATTTAAACAGTGGTAGCTTTCCAAATGTTTGATGCATCAGTGAAACAACTAGAGAAGTTTGGGTTCAATGCAGGAATGCATGCTTTACTTGTTTTTGAGCTGTGGATCTCTGATTGAATCTTGATACATTTCTTTTCGTAAGAAATGTGAGATGAATTAGCCTTTGTCGTTTGGGAATTAGTAAAAGGGGATAAAAAAGGAGGAACTTTAGAGTCGGGTGGGGGGCGAGCACTATACTTTTAAGGAGAACAAGAAAGCTCCACATTGAATTTTTAGTCTATTTCTTCTGATCCCCAAAGAAGAGTCGAAGGAAGTTTGAGGGACATTATTTTGAAGTTCTCAGTTCTGCATATGAATATAGGATCACTTTTATCAGACAAAACCTTATAGTTAATGTTTAAAGGCTAAATCAGTCAGCTGGCCTGTTTGCTCCACTTTGTATAGTGCACTTGTTCAGCACATCGTAAAAGTTCTAGCCAAATAGTTGTATTTAATTTGAAGGGAAGCAAGTGTGTGTTATGATGTGACGCACAAGAGGTTAGCTTAAGAGGAAGTGTTTTAGTGTCTTGAGGGCAGACGAGGCAATGCTTTCTGTAGTGTAGATTGTGATGGATTGGTCTTTGCTGTTATGGCTTCTCCTTATACAACTTTTCATTGGTGTGATTTATATTAGGGATCTCATTGAATGAGTCCTATCTATGCCTTTATTCTAGTCTGAAGCTTCATGCTAACTAAAGAACACGTGCTTGGCATCATTTTAAAAAATTTGGGACATTAAAGTGCTGCAGAGCCTCTATAACTATTTCAAATTTGGCAACATACCCTATAAAACATCTTCCATGACATGTAGCCACCTAAACATTTAAACGGTAGCGACTGATCCCTTCCGTGAGTTTTTAACTAAGATCAACTTCAACTCAGAGAATTGTTGGAAATGCCAGCTTCTCCTATTCTCTTCTTGTCAATGCTCACCGTTTAGGAGTAGTCAGCCACTTCATTAGTTTTCCCTTCTTTTTCTTACTAGACTTTGCGTACTCTCTCCTCCAGTTCCTTCTCTAACCCGAGTTCTAATCTGCTTTTGTGTTTCTTTCTCGTGAATTTCCACTTTTCCCCACTTTTTTCTTGTTTCTTCCATCCCACTTCAATAAGTATATGCTCATCTTTCTCTTCCCCTCTCCCCCTTGTTCTTTTCTCTATATCTCTTCTCGCCATCTTTTTTTGACATCCGACGCAACATCCCCACCTTCGCACACTAGTGAAATCTTGTTTCTCAGCAAACCAACCAACCAACAACAAGCACCAGGAAATCGCACAGGGGGAGTCTCAAGAGGGTAGGGTAGGGTGTACGTAGACTTTACCTCTACCTCCATACCTCATGGAGGTAGAGAGGTTGTTTTCTAAAGACTCTTGGCTCAAGTATTGCATATCAGAGCATTAAGGCAAAGAACATATAGAAGTAAAGAAGGCATAATAAATAATAGAGAAAGAATTATATTACATTCAATGAAAATGAGCAGTATCAGTAGTAAAATAGTGCAATAATTGAATCACAAGAAATAAGAGGTAGTAACAGTGAGCGTAGGACAAGGAACTACAAAATTACCCCTAAGCCTACTCTGTAGGAAAGCGAGACCACTCCACTACTCACCCTCTACCCTAATCTGCGATCTGCACAACTTTCTATCTAAGGTCAAGTCCTCGGTAAGCTAAAGATGAGTCAGTCATGTCTAATCACTTCTTCCTATACTTCTTCGGCCTGGCTCTACCTCTTCTTAAACCCACCATTGCCACCTCTCGGACCTCCTTACTTGGGCCTTTGCATACCTCCCCTTCACATTCCCGAACCATCTTGGTCTTACTTTCCCATCTTATCCACCACAGAGGCCACTCCCACTTTGTCCTGGATATATTCATTCCTAGTCTTATCTCTCCTAGTATGCCCGCATAACCGCCTCAACATCCTCATTTCCGCCACTCTTATCTTGTGAAAAAGGATGTGATGGACACTATTAGAAACTTTCACAAGAGAGAGTATTTTGAAAAGAGTTTCAATGCAACTTATGTTGCCCTGATTCCCAAGAAAAAGGTTTTAGAGATTTCAGACCTATAAGTCTAATTGATAAAATTATCTCTAAGCTTCTCATTGAAAGGCTCAAGAGACTGATTATAAACTGGTGATAGACATCAAATGACTTTTATTAGAGGTACACAGATCATAGATGCGACATTGATAGCCAATGAGTGTGTGGACTCTAGAATCAAATACCAGACTCTTGGTATTCTCTGCAAACATGACATCGAGAAGGCTTACAATCATGTTAACTGGAATTTTCTCCTAAAAGTTCTAAAAGACATGGGTTTTGGTATGAAGTTGATCACCTGCTGTATTAAGATTGTCAAATTTTCTATTCTGGTAAATGGATCTCTTGAAGGGTTCTCTTTTGAGAGAGGATTGAGACAAGGTGATCCTCTCTCCACTTTCCTCTTTCTATAGCTATGGAAGGACTGAATCGGATGTTTAAAATTACAAAAGACATAGGAGCCCCGATGGGTTTCAAGGTTACAGACCTGGAGAACAGTGGTATAGAGATCACCCATTTACTTTACGCAGATGATTCATTGGTACTCTGCGATGCTGATATTGATCAGGTCAAACATCTGAGAACTATTCTGGTGATTTTTGAGGCAGTTTCTGGACTTCATGTTAACTGGCATTAGAGCAGTTTATCCTGGCTAATAAAGTGGACAATATTCAAGAACTTGCAGGTGTTCTGGGATGTGTGGTGGGTTCCGTACCTACTACCTATTGGGGGCTAACTTTGGGTGCTAAAAGTAAAGCCTTGTAGATCAGGGGTGGTGTCATAGAGAGGTGTGAAAAGAGGCTTGCAATATGGAAGGGACAATACTTATCTCTGGGTGTTAGGGTCATACTAGCCAATAGTGTTTTGGATGTCCTTCCTACTTATGTCATGTCTCTTTTCCTTTTCCTAGCAAGGTAAGGAAAATAATTGACAAGATCAGGAGGAATTTCATATGGGAAGGCAACAACGGAAAAAGGGCATTCCACTTGGTTAATTGGGATGTTCTTATCAAATCCAAAAAAGTTGGAGGCCTTGGCATCAAGAACCTAAATGCTCACATCCAAAGTTTACTAATGAAGTGGATATGGAGGTATAATCTTGAAACATATGCTTTATGGAGAAATGTCTTTCATGACAAGTATGGTCAAGATGATGACCAGTGGTGTTCAAAGGTGATTGTGAGACCCTGTAGGAGTCTGGAAAGCAAAAGCAATCAGATCCCTCTGGTCTTTGATTGCTGGAAATATTGGTTTAAGAGTGGGCTATGGAAGGAAAATTCTTTTTTTGGTGTGATAATTGGCTTGGGCATGGACCTCTAAAGGAACTCTTCCCTGAATTCTTTAGCATTGCGACTACGCCAAACATTAGCCTGGAATAAGCAAAAGGAGTACATAGATGGAATATTACTTTCAGAACCTACTACATGAATGGGATCTGGAAAGTGTTTTGTTGAATTTTCAAGACCTTGGAGTCATTCCAAGGGTTCAAAGATACTAAAGATTCACTTTTATGGAAGCCCACCAGTAAAGGAACTTAGCTTATAACATTCTGATTAGGCACAGACAATCAACTAATCAGTGGCCACAGAGATCCATTTGGAAGATGAAGGCTCCTATTAAGGTGGTATGCTTTTCTTGGCTAGTAGTAAGAAATGCTTGCATCACATAGGATAAACTTCAAAGAAGGGGATTCCAATTATATGCTTTTTGCGTGGAGCTGCCGGGGAAAATAATAGTCACCTATTCATTCACTGCCATGTTACTGGACAATTATGGCAACCATTCTTGAACCTAATAGGAATCAGATGGTCAATGCTAGCAACAAGTGTTGATTTACTGAAATGTTGGAATCAGAATGATGGGGCAGTTAGTCAGAAAAATTGGTGGAAACTTATCATTGCTTGCATATGGTGGACCATTTGGAAGGAGAGGAACCATAGAGCTTTTGAAGACAAATACAATTTTTGGAGAAAATCAAGATGAATTGTATATTTTTATTTGACTTTTTTGTGTAAAGAAACTTTCTTTCTTTGGATTGCCTGTGTATCAATCTTCACTTCCACGCCAACCTCATGCGTTACATCACTGAACTTGCACTCTAGGTATTCAGTCTTGGTCCTGCTTAAGTTGAACCCTTTTGACTCTAGGATTTGTCTCCAAACATCCTGCCTAGCATTAGCCCTACTGCAAGTTTTGTCAGTCAGTACAATGATATTCAGAATTGAAACAACTATAGGGGGATCAAGTTGTTGTGCCACACGATGAAAGTTTGGGGGAAAGGGTAGATATGAGGGTCAGGAGGGGTGTGTCTATTTTATAGAACCAGTTTGGTTTCATGCCAAGGCGACCCAGTCTAGAAGTCCTTCACCTTATGAGAAGACTGCTGGAGCAGTATAGGGAAATCAAGGATTACACATGTCAAATTAACGATAACGCATAAGTTAGAATGGAGAGAGTAATATCTCAAATTACAATTAGTAAAATTTTACCATTAACATTTGTGAGTTAGGTTGAAACGGCCGGAGGAAGTTGCTCGGATGCTAAGCACCCCTCAAATCCAATTGTAAGATTGTGAGTTTTAGTCATCAAATGTACAAAAAGGATGGAGCGTTTTTGAAATAGCAAAAAGGATGGAGCTTTTGCGGAGGAGTAAAAAACAAAGTTAGGTTAAAATGTTAAAGAAGAGGGATTTAAACTTTCAGTAAGCAAAAATTACTTATATAATATTGATTTATATAATATTACTTATATAAAATTTTCATTCTCAAAAAAAATAAAAATTATATAAAAGGTTGACACAAAATAAACTCACAAAAAAAAAGTAATTTTGTTATATTCTTGTGAAATACTAGTATCACTATCCAAACTTTTATAATATGTAATAACATATTAATTATATATTTTGTTAAAGCGGATGTATCTGTGAAATGTGAAAGTTTGTGAAGATCAGAAGTATATGTCTAGAAAGAACATCATATGTAAATAATAAACAACATCAAATTCATGTCTCACATTATAACTTATCATTATATAGAAACATAGATCACAATAAAATATTTTTTAGATTTATCATATCATAATTTTCACTTAAAGACCCAACCAATTAGACGGTGTGGTTGAAGAAATCATTTTAAGTCCTGTTTCGGTATCTTTTGCTATAATCTTTGACTGTAACTCGTTAATCTTATCATCTAAATCTCTTTCAAATTTTTTGATCTCTTGTGTCAGCTGCTTCTCTCTTTCTAAATCAGTCCCCTTGAAATTTTTTGATGTAGAGCGCTCAAAATCATCTTCAATAACCTTTCCTTTTCCCTTGTCATCGATTGTCTTCTTTTTTGTTTTGTCCATCTTCTCATGTTTTTTAGGGTGACAATTTTTTTCAATTGTCATCCTACAACTTGAGGAACACTCAGTTGATGATTTCACCTGCAAAAATCGATCAACAACCGATTTAGCATTTGGTAAACCAAATATGAATGGTTCATCTATAATTGAAAAACTAATAATAACTATATCGATTCCACACAAAACAGAAAGATATGTTGCTTGCTTGCAAAGAGCTTTCTGTTTGTTGGAGGACGTGATCTCTTTGGTGGACTTCTTTTCACTTTTTTCTTGCATCTGAGAGCTCTTTCTTGTCATGACTAATACAATAAGATGTATGATATATAAATTTTGTATTGACAGAGTCTTCCAATCTCATATCAGAGTGAGTACAGATGAGAGAGCAAACCTGTATATTTATAGACCCGTCAGTTTTTAAGTTTTGTGATTTACCAAAACTTTCCTTGTGATTAAACAAAATTATTTTCCACCCTCAACTTCATTAAATTATCTAATTGGCTAGATTTTTTGAGTTTCATAAAGGACTTGCCGATTATCACTCCATTAAAGTTTTGCAAAATTGGCATTTTCCAAGTTTACCCTTACTTAAATTGCCTATTTTATATTACTTAATGAAAAATATAGTATAATTATTACTTTATTTATCCTTCTAATATGTTCCAATATATAAAACAAGGAACTTTAATCTTGAATTATTTTCGATTTTGTACATATTTTATGAATTTTCTCTGTATTTGTATATACTTTCAATTTATTATAAGCATAATAATTGTTTTACATGATTTAGTCAACAAAAAAAATTAATAATTATTATACTATGTGATCCAATGTAAATGACTAAATGAGTGTCCATTACACTCATTTGCCAATAAATACAAAGTGGCAAAGATGACAGTTACCAATAAAGAAAATAATTTTAAAAAAAACATTTGTGAAATGAAATTAGTGAGAGAGTTGTCCAAACCAGCATAATAATTGTTTTATATGATCGAGTCAATAAAAAAGTTAATTATTATTATATTATGTAATCCAGTATAAATGAGTGTAATAATTACACTCATTTACCAATAAATAAAAAGTGGCAAAGATAACAGTTACCAATAAAGAAAATAATTCAAAGATAAATAAATGTCATTTACGATTAACCATCTCACGAGTGATCTTTGCCAAAAAAAATTTAAAATAAAGGGAGGTCATTGTATTTTTAGAGATAGAGCGGGGTTGAGTATAATATCATAAAATTAGAGTGCATCAACTAAGTAATTAGGAAAAGTTTGCAACTAACTAGCATAGATTACCTTAATCTTCCTCATTTGAATTTATTCTTTATCTTTATTTTTCAAAAAAGAAGAAGAAACAAAACAATATAACATACCACTCGTTTTCAATTAGTGCTTTTTATTTACTTACTATTGTTTTTCTGGATGCTAATTGTTTTTAATAACCATCAAGTGATGCGGTTTGACCATCAGCAAATGAGATTCCTTCTCTTTTAATCAAAGGTCTCAGATTCGAATCCTTAAAATTAAGATTTTTTATACGGAGCGGTTAAACCACTTCTCCTTAATAGACCTTACGTGACACAAATTTGAATTAGTCCAGCCAGTTAGTACCATATGATTAAGAAATATATATAATAGGATGAGGAATTTTGAATGATAATGTTATATGTAACACTTAGTAAGTTCTGGCCATGTTGAACTAGCTAAATGTGTTTGATTCAATCCAAACTAATAATAATCGTGTGTATGAGATTAGGTACCTTTTTCAAATAAGGAAAAGTGATTTTGTGTTCCAACGCTTCTAACCATTCGTCAATCTGAGCCCCGCACGAAAAGTTATGTGAGTTTTATGAAATTACTGTGCAAAAATTGAAAATTCGCCTAAGTGTCGAAAATGAGGACCTCACGGAACAAGCTCAGAGCGAGGGGATCTGGACCTTGCGGAGTGTATCTCAAAGCATGGGAGGGACCTTGCTTTGGCCTTCGTGGTGCAAGCCTCTTCTTCTCGCTATGGGTTTCGCGGGGCAAGGTGTCTCAATCCCTGCAATTCTCAAGGACTTATATTGTTCCCATTCTCTCGCTTATCCTCCTCGTCCCTGCTTCCACCCACTTCTCATAAGCAACCTTTTCTGCTTCCACTTTTCTTTGGACTTCTCCATTCCACCACCAATCACCTTGATGCTCACCAAAGTTGCCCCTCGAGACCACAACAACTAGTTGCCTGTCCCACATACTGTTTGCGTCCCCTTTACTCCCCTAAGCCCCTCATCGCCATCAACTTCTCCCCATATCCTAGGCTCCGGATGCAGTCAAGCCACCTCATCTGATCCTTGACCTGTTACACAAAACCCTCCTCCTCTTCCTCATAATCTTCAAATCCATCACCAAGAGCTTATGTTTTGTTGTAAGATTCTCACTCTGAATAACCCTTCCGAAGTAGTAAGTAATCTATCTCGGTCTTACCCAATGAACTACAGAAGGTCACCAAGTGTTCCTCCTTCGAGAAACTTGAGTTAGCTACCACCAACTAAAAAGCTTTTGCAAAATCCAAAACCGAGGCTCCACCTTTGTTTCTATCCAAAAGCAGATACCTTTAGCACATCATTATATCCTCTTGAAGTTGTTCCAATGTGACCACTAAAGTTGTTTCCCAACAATTTTATTTTTCTCCTTTTCTATTATGTTCTTTGTGCGTGTGGGGTTGGGGTGAATGGGGTGGTGGTGATTCCTCCTCCTTTATTCAACTATTGGCTGCAACATTATATTTTGTTCCATAGCTTAACTTTGATAAAGTATTTGCACAAAGAAAAGGGCCAGTAGAAGCAATTCGTAACGAGAGTAGAGGCAGTAGAAGGAGTTGAAGAAATAAAGTAAAGAGAAAGCAGAAAAGAGTGAAGAAAAGAAGCATGGTAAAAAAGAACGAAAAGGGAGCAATGCATTTGATGGGCTAGACTGATGCTTAGCAATGATGGTGCACAAATGAGGAAAAAGAAAACAAAAGGGGTAAAGAGTATTGCTACTGAACCTTTAGACTTAAAAAACTAATACAATAGATCAGTTGCTTCTCTTTTGTCAGTTCAAAGGTTGGACTATAAATGTTTGTTTAAGGGGTTAGTTTAAGAGACGTACTTTTCTCTCTTGGTTGACGGCTAGTGGTGATTTTGAACTCGAAACCTTGAGGAAGATGTGGATAACATATGCTACTTATTGATTCATGTGAGAACAATTGGGAGATGACATAGATTACGTCTATGGTGTAGCTTTTAGGATGGTTCGCAATACGATGGACCATGTTGGGTGCTGTGAAGCATGAGTTGTTTAGTTGGGTCCTTAGAAGATGAAAAGACACTGACCCTGGGATGTTGCACCATTAAAACTTATGTGGGTATAAGGAACAGAAAGAAATAGGAGAGCCTTTGAAGGGAAGAGCTTGATTTTGTGCATCTGATGAATAGCCTCCTGCGTATAATGTCCTTTTGGTGCACTCATGTAGTCTCTATCTGTGTAGAAGATTGGGCGTCTTTCGTAAAGAATCATATCTATCTGTAAATTCTCTATGTTTTTTTGTATACCTCTTGTATATGACTTTCCCATTATCAATACAATTATACTTGATTAAAAAGGGGGTTAGTTCAAGGCTTAGATGCCAAACCAAAAAATAAATAATAGTTGAAGTGTGTGTTGCCCAAATTGAGAATAGTTTGAAGGGCTTCAGAATGCTTTAGAGTTTCTGGATGACCAATTTACTAATCAATATTCTGAACCATAAGGAAAATGATATAGTAATAAAAAGTCGCTTCAAGCTGGTTTAACCATTCAATTTAAAGTAAGCTACCTTGCGTAACCTGTTCTGTGGTCCTGATTGCCCCTTCCCAATCCCCCACGGCCCACCAACACAAAAAAATGCATCAACAGCAACATCTAGAAACTCATTATGGATTATGCTTTAATTTGTTCATTTTGCTATTTTTTCTTTAATCACAGACCAAGCAACTCCTGGGTATTCATCGAATGAAGTACCAAGCAGGAATGGTACATATGGCTCCAAAACAGGGATTCCTGATACCACTATCAGAAGGGGAGTTCAGCATCACATCAGCAATTGAAGATATCCATTCTTCACCGCAGGTTATGCCAGGGCATAGACCTTTACGGGCTACAGGAGTAGCAGTATCAGTTGCTGTTGGACTACTAGAAGGATGCTTGGTCTCTGCAGGTTCGCGTATCATGGTCTTCACCTCAGGGCCAGCAACAATCGGCCCAGGGATGATTGTAAACTCTGATTTTGGCAATACCATTAGGAATCAGCGAGACATTGGTAATGGTTATGCACCATACTACAAGAAGTCCAGTGAATTCTACAAGCATATATCTAGAAGATTGTCTGATTCGTCCATTGCTCTTGATCTCTTTGCTTGTTCATTGGATCAAGTTGGAGCAGCTGAGCTTAGAGCTCCAGTTGAAAGTTCAGGGGGGTTCATGATGTTAACAGAGTCATTTGACTCGGACCAGTTCAGAAAGTGTTTGTGTCATATATTTAGCCATGATGAGGTTGGTAATTTGAAAATGTGTCTTGATGCAACTATTGAGATAGTAACGACAAAGGATGTTAAAATTTGTGGGGCTCTTGGTTCATGTGTTTCTCTTCAGAAGAAGAATGGTTCAGTCAGTGACAATGAAATTGGCGAGGGAGGTACCTATATGTGGAAATTGGGGGCACTTACTGATAAAATGTGTGTTGCCTTCTTTTTCGAAGTAGGGGATGAACAG
The DNA here is from genome assembly GCF_019186545.1 of Solanum stenotomum. Lineage (NCBI taxonomy): Eukaryota > Viridiplantae > Streptophyta > Magnoliopsida > Solanales > Solanaceae > Solanum > Solanum stenotomum. Next base: position 65,798,418 of record NC_064284.1, on the reverse strand, counting down.
AAAGCCCAACCTAGTTCTGCATTTTTCATACAGTTCATAACAAACTATAGATATGGAAGCATGATGGGAATTCGGAAGAGGGTGATCACTGCTGCAAGAAGGTGGGTCGGGAACCACTCTCCGGAAATTGCTGCTGGTTTTGATCAGGAAGCAGCAGCTTCAGTGATGGCTAGGCTTGCCATTCATAGAGCAGAGAGCAATTTTTCTCAAGATGTTGTCCGGTGGCTAGATAAACGTTTGATACGTTTTGCTTCAAAGTTTGGAGATTATGTCCCGGAAGACCCCTCATCATTCCGTCTTGCGACTAATTTATCCCTTTTCCCACAGTTCATTTACTATCTAAGGAGATCCCAGTTTATTGATGTCTTCAACTGCACCCCAGACGAAACTGCTTTTTTCCGTCTGTTGTTGAACCGTGAGGGGGTAGTTCGCTCACTTATTATGGTCCAGCCAACTCTTTTCCAGTATTCATTCGACGGTCCCCCTGTCCCTGTTCTTTTAGATATCTGCTCCGTCTCTCCGGACGTTATCTTGCTCTTTGACTCCTACTTCTATGTGGTTATTCATTATGGCTCTAAGATCGCACAATGGCGTAAACTTGGCTACGACAAGGATCCTAGCCACGACAGTTTCCGCAAACTGTTAGAAGCTCCCGAGATCGATGCAGAGCAACTAGTGTCTGAAAGGATTCCTGTGCCAAAGCTTGTAAAATGTGACCAGCATAGTAGTCAGGCTAGATTTCTTCTTGCCAAGTTGAATCCATCTGTTACACACAACTCAACTTACACACAAGGCTCAGATATTATATTTACTGAAGAACTAAGCCTACAAGTTTTTATTGAGCACTTGCAAGCTTTAGCAGTGCAGGGTTAAATTTTGAGTGTTGTATAAAGTAGTTATATAAAAGTGTTGTACATTAGCAGCAAGGTAAAAATGTCTGTTTGTTAAGTAGATTTTTCTTTTTTTTTTTTTGGTTGGGTGAAAAGAACATTTCCTCATTGCCTTGCATATGGGAAGTTCTAATTTTTCCTTTTTGTTTGTGGAACATTTGGCTTACACGAAAATAGTGTACTACAAGTACAATACAAAATTTTGCAGTTCCACTTTATTTTCAGAAATACTTGATACTTATGGTTGCCACGATCCTTAAGCATATAGCTAGCGTTCCTTCTAGTCAGGATCAAACTCTTCTTTTGAGTATGATTGGGCCCTATAGTGGTAGAACCAGGCGTACTACTTACCACTCCATTTGCCTATAATATATAGTGAAAATGTCATTGTATTGTAATTTTAGTAACTCTGCCACCAACTTTTGACTCTAAGAGTGAAAGTAGGTGTCAATCTCACACGTTATCATGGTGAAAAAGCCAAAAATTGTGCTTTTAAGCACACCTTTATCAATTCTCTGTCATCACAAAACAAAGTTAATTTTGTATCAAAATAATTGAAAAAAATCGATCGAACTAAATTGAATCAATTTGATTATAGTTTTGAAAGTAAAACAACATATTTCTAGATTTATTACTAGCATTTATTTAAATACTGCTTACAAATTTGCAAATTTGTTGATGTAAGAGTTCTATGAGAAGAATAAAGGAATATATTTGTAGTGGAGGAATCATAGTGTAGTGGTTGGTTCATATAAATTCCTTACTCATCCTCATATATATAATGTATGAAAGGGGATAAGATACAAAAGCACATATAAATTATATTGGAATTGTCAAATTATAAATCTAATCTTCTATCAACCTTTTAAACTTATTTTCTTGTATTTCTTTCACTAATTACTTTGTAAAAAAAATATAACTTAAACTATATCTCATATGCATAGACACGCTTATACTAGACCAAAAAAAAGTTATTTTAATGTCTTATTTTATTTGAGTCTTTTAAATTCAAATCGACTGGATCTCATAGTTCAGTCTTAATCCCAAGAGATTGAATTTTTCTTTTATTATTTTAAGTATATACTTTAACGAAGCATAAATCTTTGTTATGACTTGAAAATATTCTTTGTATTTAATACACGAAGAACATAGAACATTACTCAAAATTTTGATTCTGTAGTTTAGACTCTATCATTTTGATACGTGGAAAGATAAATATTTACAAAAACCTTATATGATCGAATAAACACCAATAATAACAAATATTGAAACGTTAATTCTTAGAAGAGTAAAAGATAATAACAACTTAAAAATAGTAAACACAACTAAATTAATAGTCAACACTAGAAAAACATGACACGTAGCTCAATTAGGAGTAAATTTTGAGACAAACTACAAGACGGTCAATCAATTCATGTAATTAATTTAAAATGTATTCTATTTGACCTCCTCTAATTATTGATTTCGATATGATAATTCAATATTTATTATACTATAGCTACCCTTAAATTGACCGCTACAAATAAGTATTCAATCTTCAAAATTGTGGTCCCAAATGAAAATTAATATTCTTTTTGTTTCAATAAAAAGAGTTAAAAAATAAACCATTTAAATTTTTAATTTTAATCTAAATATATGTAAAATGTATAAAACATCAATTAAATTTTATAATAATAAATACGTCATATAAAAAATGAACAAAAAATAAAAATATATTTATTTTTGAAACGAAAAGTAAAACGAACAAATTGAAACTATCGAAAAGAAGTTGGGGTCAATTTGGCCATCATACAAAAGAATTTTGGAACAAAATAAAGCTTTCTTCCAGAGTTCCTCTTTCATCCAAAATATAATTCTCCACTTCTCTGTATGTATAGCCATGTGATTCTTATACATTTTCCAATTTACACACAAAACCCTAATAATTTCATCCAATTAGGGTTTATTTTTTCTTGAATTTTTTCTGTACAGAAAACGACAGAGAAAGTTTTTTAATATACTCTATATACATACAAATTGTGGAAAAAAAATTCTGGGTTATGGTTGATTGTGTGTAAAAGGTTATTTGATATTGAGGTTGAATGGTTATTGTTGTTGTTGATGATGATGATGGGTCGAGAAGGAGGTGGGCATGTGGTGCCGGTGGATCCAGTTAAGGTGGTGGGTGGGTTGAAGAAGAAGGGAGCGGGTGCAAGGAGTTGGCTTTTGATGGATGCTTCAGGATTGGAAACTGTTCTAGATGTTGATAAGTACGAGATCATGCATCGCGTGCAAATTCACGCTCGTGATCTTCGGATTATTGATCCACTCCTTTCTTATCCTTCTGCCATTCTTGGCCGTGAAAGAGCTATTGTTCTTAATTTAGAGGTGATTGTTTTTTTTTTCTTTCTTATACAGTATCTCCAATTATTGAGTAATGAGTCGAAATTGAGAAAAATGAAAATTGAGGTTTTTTTTTCTTATATAGAGTACCCAATTAGTGAGTATTGGAATGAAATGGATTGAAATTGAGCAAAATGATGATTGAAAATTCATGATTGATTTTTTTTCTTATACATAATTGCCAATTATTCAGTGTTGGAATGAAATGGGTAGAAATTGAGCAAAATGAAATTTGAGAATTCATAAAGTTGTCCTCAATTTTGTCCAATTTGTCACTGAGACCTAGTTGTTGGGAATGTGCACTCTGTGTTTGGAGATTATATGTTAAATGTAGTGGTGATTGATTTTTTTTTTTATACAGAATCCTGGATTATTGAGTATTGTCCGATTTGCCTTTTTAGACGTAGTTGTTGGTAATGTGCACTCTGCATTAGGAGATGATATACTGATTTTCTTGATATTTTTTTTCTGTAAATAGCTATAGCTGCTCTGTAAATTGAGCAAAATGAAAATTGAGAACTCATAAAGCCGTCAATTTTGTCCTATTTGTCATTGAGACAGAGTTGTTGGGAATATGCACTTTGTGTTTGGAGATGATATGCTAATTGTTTTTTCTGTAAATACCTATACCTGTTTTTCACATTTTGCTTTTTTGCTTGACAGTTTATATCCTACTTTCATTTTCCATTTTCCATTTTCAAGTGCTTTGTTTACTAACCATTGCAAATTTTGTTCTATGTGATTAAGGGCAGCATATCAAGGCTATTATTACATCTGAAGAGGTAATTTATGTTTTTTTTTTCACAGAAGCTTCTTGTTTTCTGAACTTTTGCTCTGGCAAAGTTATTTGAATTTTTGTTAACTGTATGTATGTGTGTAGTCTATGGAACTACATTTTTTGTACTTTTGAAGTCAGGATGCAGTCAGCCATGTTCTTACCAATCTTGTGGTTTAACTGCTTTAGTATACTGTTACTTTTGTTTAATGATAGGCATGCCAACAGTTTCACTTTATTATGGCGGGTAACATTTGTGTTGTGTTGCAAAATCTTATGACTTCACTTTCATCAGTTGAAATTATGAGTTAAGACTACAATTGCAGTACAAAGATTGGATATGACAATTTTTCTATAATCTTTTATTGTCAGGGCTTGCTTCTATTTTTCTGTGAAGTCAAAAAATGCTACCTTTTCCTTTCTCCTCTGAGAGGATGTTCAATAATACTAGGACATGTACTTATAAAAAAATACGAGGACATGTAACTGAATTCTGTTTGTGCTATCATTTAGAAAGGACAGCATAATAGCAGGATTCTTTACACGCATTTTATAGAAGTCTAACAAGAGTTAGCTTCTGAAATATGTTAGTAGGTGTTTCTGTATGACATAACAAAATCTTTCACTGAGAAAATCACCTTGACTCGTCTTAACTTCTAAATCTCGATAATACCATCTAGACCATGTTCTCTTACCCTCATGCCTGTTATGGCCTTTACTTCATTATACCTAATTCTACTAGTGTAACAACTTAGTCTCTTGTTGACACATAATATTAACTCTCCTCCTATTTAAGGCAAAAACATATTCTTTTTACTTTCCTATCAACGAGCCTATGTTCAAACTATCTATTCGAATACAACTCTCTTGGGGTAGTATCCATTATCTCATACATCCAATAAGATGTGGGAACCCTTTTATCTTGCATCACACCCAAGCATGATTTTGTGGGATGACTTCATCCGCTCTCTTCCATGGTGTGGGAACCTTACCTTGCTTATACTTTGTAATTCCAGAATGATGTTATGGAACCCGTTGCTCATCTAACACTAAACCTGGACGCCGATATTGCAGTGTACCTAGTTACATCTCATTTAGTTCAGAATTCATAAGATTCATCACAGTTAGGATTTCTTTTTTCTAGCCAGTAACACGCGTCAACCCTCATCGTTTACACGGATTTTAGGATGGGATATGTTATGCTTTTGGAAGCTTACTCAGATGGAGTTTAGATAATTCATCATAAGTAGACTATTTATTTTCGTACTAGATGGCATCTTGCTGCAGCCTTCCTTCTTTACATGGGTTTGGGAAGATATATGCTGTGCAAACCTCAGATAGGCTGTTGGAATTTTGTTTTGTAACTCAAGTATTTGTGGGTTCTCCTACTTGGAAAGTGGTCAAAGTCTGGAATTGATTAAAATGTTCATTTGACCTCAAATTTAGACCACCCATCCCTGTTGTTTCTTTCCAAGTGCCCTCCTTTTCCATTCCCAGAATTTGGTCATGTACATGTTATGTTGGTCAAGTCCACCCTAGGCCAGTAGAATTATTAGTCCTTTTACATTTTTTCCCACCATATACCATCCTAGATTTTTTATCTCATGTTTCACTTAACCCTGAAAAGTATGACAACTTAGCTTCCCTTTATAAGATAGTAAAGTACGTTTTCCAACATCTAATTAGATAAGTACAGATGGAAGATTGTCCCAGCCTGCATTTGGCGGACTATTTGGCTGGAAAGGAATCAGAGATGTTTTGAGAACAAGAGCTGCTCTATGGAGAAGATGAAGTTGAAGTGTTTAGCTCTTTTCTATTTTTGGTGTAAACATGAATATTCTCATGAAGATGAGGATATCCCTAGTATCTTAGAGTTCTTAATGAGTTCATAGGAAAACAACAACACTTTTGTATTTCTGATTGTAAGTATTACTGGAATACGTCTTGAGTATTCCTGTGTTTATAATACAAGTTACCTTTTCTCAAAAAGTAGATATTCAACAAAAGGTCTATACTTTGAAATATTAGAAGTTTGAGTCTAATGCAATTATTAGATTTTAAAGTTAAATCCTTTAGGCTCTTCATGTATACATTGGAAGACCAAGATCATTTCTTGCTTAGCTTTTGAATGCTTTTTATGATTCTTACATATTGAATGGGTTAGCTCCCTAATCTTTATTTGGTGAAAGCATCTTCGGGCAGCTTAAGAAGCCTAGTTGCTGCATTCAGATCTAAACATACTTTGAACATAGTGATTCCATATTAGTCTTAATTCAGTTCTTGTTCATTCCAGAGAAGATAGGAACTGGATTTTCTATCTTTGTTTAGCATCTTAGAGGGTGTTTGGCTAAACTCGTAACTTATAAGCTGGTCAAATTCATATAAGCATTTTATGCCTTATCTACGCGATTGGTTTACACTCACATTTCTTATAAGAGCACTTCTAGTTTGATCAAGTTTTTTTATTATTTTATCCTTGATATTTTGTTTTAATTCTCAAAATACCTTCACAGAATAAACCCCCCCAACTTTCTTTTCACTCTGTATTCATCGTTTACCTTTTCTTTACAAGGATATTGTTAAATTTATAATTGTTTGTAAGTATTTTATGCTTTTGACCCAAGGAGCAACTTATTAGGTCTTAAAATTAATTTGAGGGAGTGTGAGATTATTCCTGTTGGGGAGATGAATGATATTAGGTCGCTCGCTTGAGTCTTGAATTGCAAGGTAGGGACTTTTTCCGACTACATATCTCGGAGTGCCTTCAGGTGATTTGAACAAGGATCATACAATGTGAAATCTGGTTCTTTAGAGGGTTGAGAAGGGACTAGCAGGGGGAAGAAAAAATATTTGTCCAAGGGCGGGAAGGAAGTGCTTATTAAGAGCACCTCATCGAGCATTCCCACTTACTACATGTCTTTCATGCTCCAACTTCGGTCATTGAAAAGTTGGAAAAAATTCAAAGAAATTTCCTCTAGGATGTGATGGATGGGACAAGGAAATCCACTTGGTGCGGTGGCAGATGATCACATCTCCTAAACAATAGGAGAACTTGGAATGAAAGATTTAAAAGTTTTTAATAAAGCTTTACTAGGCAAATGGTTGTTTAGGCTTTGTGGAGGGGGGGAATAACAATAAATATGGGAGTATGGAAGGGGTGTGTGTGTGTGTGGAAGACTAGAGATATTGTTTTGCCATTCGGTTGTGGTTTGTAGAGTAATATCATGAAGGGATGGGATTATTTTGTGCAAAATATCTCATTCAAGGTCGGAGGTGGGAGGAGAGATTAATTTTGGGAAATAAATGGTGTGGGAACATAGTTTTGAAAGATGAATTTCAGAGTTTGTACAAATTATCTTGCCAAAGAGACTCAATAATTCAACAAATTAGGGGGACACAAGGGGGATAGACTTTTTGGGATTCGAGATTTAGAAGGGATTTTCAAGACTAGAAAGTGAGTGAGTTTCAAAGGTTATTAGTTTTACTTCATTGGCAAGTCAATCCGATGGATAATTCTGATGTTTGGTGGTGAAGTCTGGGAAACGATGGAGAGTTTTCAGTCAATTCCTTTTATGATAAATTGTTGGTTAGGGAGGAGTTGCTTTATCATGTAATGCAATGGGTTCCAAATGCATCGAGGAAGGTGTGCTTTTTCACTTGGCTAGCCATTAGAGGGGTGATTTTGACAATAGAAAATTTGGGAACACGGAAGTTGGTGTTACATGGTAAGGAGGCAGGCGAGGACATGGATAATCTTTCTTCTATATTGTGGACTAACCATGAGATTATGATGGGGATATGTTTAAGTGGTTTGGCACTCCTTGGGCAATGCCAAAATTGTGAAAGATTTGATGTGCAGTTGAAAGAGAGGGAGGAAGAGAGGACGAAGGGATGGAAAGTGGTTGTGCTTGTGCTATTGTGGATAGCCTGGGGAGGGAAACATGAGAGCTTTTGAAGGAGTAGAATTGAGTTCTTCTCAGTTGAGGAGTTGAGGAGTAGTCTCTGATCCCTTATTTTCTTTTGGTGTAATCAGAAAGTCCCTTGTTGTATAGATGATTGAGTGGAATTTGTAGAGAATCATATTATGTAAATTCTTTACCTTTTGGTATACTCTTGTGTATGCTCAGTTTGACCATGTTTATGAATGAAAATACTTTTACTTGATTAAAAAAATCACTACTTTTTACCAAACACATTAATTGCTTATTATCAGTATTAGTACTTCTATTCAAAACACGTAACTGCTTATTTATAAAATCAGTTTCATCACTTAAAAATGCTTTACAACACTTGAAGTTCATAAACAATTTACAAATAGCTTACCCAAATGGGCTCTTAATCTAGATTTATCTTGATCACAAGTAGGATTAGAATTCCTGCTGATGCTATATTTCTCTGAAAATCAAATCAACATGAATGAGTACAATGACCTTTGTTTTAACTACATGAGTGAGACATCATTTAGAATAAACAAAAGTTATCTTTATAATTAGACAAATGAGTCAGATTTGGTCCTACCATTTTCTTTTGATTAAAATTCCAATCCCTTGGCTCCCAAGTTTTTTATTTTACATGAGGAGAAAGAATACATACATCTTTACTATGTTGTGTAATTGAAGTTCCATGTGGGCAGTTAGATCTTGTTATTGTGGATATTCACATCAACTTCTACACATTGAGCGATTTTCGCTTATAAAATCAGCCCCAAATATATGACCATTTCTAAATTTTCTATTGGACAGGTTCTTCTTCGGGATCCATCAGATGACAATGTTACTCCCGTTGTTGAGGAACTCAGAAGGCGACTGAAACCAATGAATGCAAATCGTGAAGACCAGAGAGAGGAAAAAGATTCCAATGTTCTGCATGATATTGAAACAACTGAGGAAGATGGTTTTCCTCTTATCATTCTCAATTTTCTGTACTTGTGAATTTCTCACATTGGATTTTTAAGCTCATGCTTCTCATTTCTTTGGATATTACTCGTGTTCTTTTTGTGAGTATGTTAACATTTTTTCTTGTGCCAAATACAACACAGAGTCTCCATTTGAATTCCGAGCCCTAGAGGTCGCTTTGGAAGCCATCTGTAGTTACCTTGCTGCGCGCACATTAGAATTGGAAACTGCTGTTTACCCTGCTCTGGATATGCTGACATCAAAGGTGTGTATATGAAACATAAATCTGTTTAGTGTTTACATTATAAGTATGCTAAATGATATTGCTCTTCCATCCCTAGAAAAAAGAGCTACCTTCTGCCAACATTCTTATCTTTCCTTGTTTATCCTGAATTTCCTGTTATATGTCAATTGATAACTTGCAATCCTTAACTGTTTCCTGCACACACACTAACACAAATAATTATTTTTATGTTTGTGTGTGTGTTGGAAATCTTCAATCTCAACTATCATGCTTTTTGTTTGTTTACGACACTTTACGTGAACTAAGATCCTATTTATCATTCTTGGCACTCGGTTTTTTTCCTTTTTTTTTTTTTTTTTTTTTTTTTGCCTTTGGCCATTGTTGTCTCAAGAAAATGAGACACCATTAAATTTTGACTTGGAATCGTAAGGTTAAGAAAAAGTAAAAAAATTTGGGTGAGTGTTGGACTATCTCTACACAGATAACACTTTGTTAACAACAACAAAACCCAGTGTAGTCCCACTAGTGGGGTCTAGGGAGGGTAGTGCGTACGCAGATCTTACCCCTACCTTGGGAGGTAGAGAGATTGTTTCCGATAAACCTTGGCTTAAGAAAATAATATGAGTGAAGAAATCAAGTAATACGATAAACGAAGTACAAGGAATAATAAATAGTAACAGAAATCAAAGAAACCAAAAACTACAAGAGTAATACTACGACTGCTAGTAAGGTAGAATAAACGAGACAACCCTCATATACCTACTACCATAATCCATGTCCTCCATAATCTCCTATCTAAGATCATGTCCGCTGGAAGCTGATCAAGCTGCCATATGTCCTGTCTAATCACCTCACTTCAATACTTTGATCTACCTCTACCTTCCTGAAACCATCCATAGCCAACCTCTCACAGCTCCACACTAAGCATTCTCGTATCTCCTCTTCACATACCTGAACCATCTCAGTCTCGCCTCCCGTAACTTGTCCTCCACCTGGGCCACTCTCACCTTATTAGCAAATCACACTTTTGTTATTAATAGTAAATAATTCCTTTTTGTAAACAGTAGTACTTGTAGTTGTTTTTGTTTGTCCTTTAAAAGAGAATTCCTCGCCATATTAAATACTGTTTGGACTCTCTCTTTTACTGCTTCTGATATGAGGAAGTGTGAACTATTTCCTGAAAAAGTTCTACTGCTTCTTATCCCCCCTCGCCGTGTTAATTTTAGCATGAGTACCCTTCACAGAAAACTTGATAGTTTTGGAGTAAAACTTGGTCATAGTCACTTCTTAAAGAATAATAAACAGATGTCAATTAGGGCAGGCCATACTCACTCAGCACAAACTGTTAGGTGTTTTCACTCTCTTTCTCCCTCACACACACCCCTCTGCATGTCTATTTCAATGAAAGGTGTTCCCCAAAACTTACTGAAAGAGGTCCTTATCCTTCAGATATTGTTCCACATATGAAGAATGCATATAATTTTCTACATGAAAAAAAAGGAAGAATGTATACTGTTCTCTTAGTTTGCTGGGATATATATATTCAGTGTCTTTTGGCATCTTGGACATTGTGTCCGTTTCCTGCTGTTTGTCCTTGTAAAGTTTTGCTTGCATTTCTTGGGTAACTTAGGTGCAGCTACTAATTTCAACAAGTTTGAGGTTGTACTGCATTTGAAAGTTCAGCATGTTCCTTTTCATGTCAAGAATCTTAAGATTCTTTCTTCTGTGGTTCCTTTTCCTGATCGTCACGCATAATCTCCTGCATGCACGTATATGTGGATGTCTTTGTGTCTACAATCCTTGGAAGGTTGATTGCTAGAATGTTATCTATCTATCATGGGTTAATTTTTTCAAAATAATTTTTAATGCAGATTAGTAGCCGTAATCTGGATAGAGTGCGGAAATTAAAAAGTCAAATGACACGGTTGACTGCTCGTGTACAAAAGGTTGGAACCTATATTTAAGTGACACTGACATTAACTTTCTTATTTGTGTTTTCATTTTTATTAGTTTGTTTTAACAAGCTGAACACCATTTAAATCCTTTGAACTTTTTCCTCTCCAGATTGTTAAAGATATTTTGTTGAAAGAGTCATATTTTGTATTATTCCGTTGTTCCATTAATAAATGCCTCGTCATGACCACAGATTCCAGCCTTTGTGTCGATTAGTGGTGTTAAATGGGCTGGTTGGGCTGAACTTAGGCGGGTCTAAATGACTTAAAAGTTACTTGGGCTGAAACGAGCTAAAACACAGGTCATAACCCAACCCGCCCAATTTTTAGTATTTCTTACTATGTTTTAATTTCCTTTGTTTGTTTTTAATATGTTTTTAAGAACCTAATACAACTTTTTTTTTTCTTCTTTATTTTTGTAATATATAACATATCAAACAAAAATGTCCTTTTGAAAATATTTTGACAAGGTTTTTCATGGGTCAACTTGAGCTACATATCAACCCGATTTTTAAATGGTTGTGTAAAATTAGGTCTTGACCCTAACCCACACCCTTAAAGCTAGCTCAAAGGCAGAAGGATTGCCCAAGCCGTATAAGAAGACCATACATCTCATTAACCACCGATGTGGAATTTTTTCAGTCTTTAACACCCCCCACCTCACACCTGGGGATGGACATCTGGTACGTGGACAAATTTAATTTGGGGGCCCAACATCGGGTGAGATAAGTCCCTCTCTGAGACCATGTAAAATTAGGTGAGTTAGGCAGAGTGAGCTAGTCCCAAAATCTAATTTTACATGGCATTAGAGCCAGACCCATCCCAATTACTGATGATGTTTGGCTTTCATATTAAATTATCCACGCACTAGATGTCCAGTCCTGGGGTGAGGCAGGGTGTTAAGTCCCACATCAGTGGGATGAGAGAATTATGGACTCCTTAAATGGACTTGGACAATCCTCCCCTCATGAGCTAACTTTTGAGGTTGAGTTAAGCGCAAGATTCATTTCTTTACCGGCTGAATTGGACGTCTCAAAATGGCTTGAACCAATGACCTGACTTTCATGGGCTAATTTTGTCACCCGTAGTAGCGATATATATGCAGCTAGTATATTTACATTTCTCGGAGATAGATATTTGTACAGAAACTGCCACCCACCCACCAAGAAAAAGGGGAAAAGAAAAACTTGATAATGATCTTAAAGTTAGCAGTAAAGAAGCCCAATGTTCATACATGATTAGCTTGTATATATTAGAATCGTGACCCATTATATGAACCACATTTCTTTCTGCTCCATTTTGATATATTGTTTTGATAACCAAGAAATTTGCTGTTTCATATTCAAAACTCGGTAGAAATGGATTCCCTGCTCGGCACTTCTCTGCTGAAATCCAGTCTTGGTGTTGCTACTAAGTTTTAAATTCATGACATGCACCTACGACACATCCCCGTGTTGTACTACCTTCGCCATGGAGCTCCACTCCATTTTGATATACTAAGGGGTCATTTGGTAGAGTGTATAAAAATAATGCTAAATAGAGTGTATTAGTAATGATTGTATTAGTTATACTTGCATTAGTCAAGCATAGATATTTTTTATGCATTGTTTGGTTTGGTGTATTAAAAAAAAGTGTATTGTATAAAAATATTTATTTACAGAAGTATCCTCCACAATTATGGTGGAAAAGATGTAAAAGTGTTTTTGAGGGGTAAGTGGGTCTTTAATTATGCTAATGCATGTGTTAAATCCTTTGCATTACTAATACGTAGAAATTCATGGTATTAGTAATACACTTATCAATACACAATACACAATAGAGTGTGTAACTAATGCTTGCATTAGTTATACATAGCATAAAAAAATGGATCAAACAAGGTACTACTAATACACAAAGCTAATGCAAGCATTATTTTTATTAATACACTCTACTAAATGATCCCTAAATGAATATCTTCAACTTATGCGTGTGCTGTAATTTCTACTCCTATTAAGAACGAACTTTGTCATGGAATTTGTTGCAGTTGGATTCTTAGGATCCTTGCATACTCCAAAGTGCTTTGTTTCTCGTCAATATCCCAGTTCTATCTTGAACCTACTGTACAGGCTATCTTGATCATATTCACCAATTAAAAAAGATATCTTGATTTAATTATTGTGGCTTGTTAGAGTTTCTTATAACCTTCTACCCAAGAAAAGACGAAAGAGAACTTCATTTGAATTAGCTGTTTCATGGAAATAGATTTAAGGATTCTAATTTATTTACATGCTCTTCGAGAACCCAGCCTTGAAAATGCTGCTGCTAAGATACTAGATTCCCTTTCTTCCTCACAAGTGAGAAGTTCCACTAAGGCCGAAAATGAATGTGGATGCTTTTTGTTGCTTGAAAGATTGTGCAAACAGTGAGATTGTGTTGAGTCCAAGCTTACCAACGGTGTTATCCTCATAAGCACTATTGGGGTTCCTTCTCCAAAAACATTGTTCACATGTGGTGCTTGGACTTTTTAAAGAAAGTGTGTTGTTCAGCTCTTTGGAACCCTTTAATTTTTGGAGTTGTTGCCATCAGCGAACCTGTGTCACCTTTGTTTGTTTTCCTCTTATGATCAATCTTCGTGAACAATTATAAAACCACCTTTTTGCATCCTTGGAAATCTAAGTCAAATTCTATGCTGATTCTTGTTATAGTTGGATCTCTTAAAATAGATGCCGTGATGCCCTCATATGCCAGAAGATATGAGTCCTCAAAGATATTAGGTTGTACATCTTTGGAGCAACCCTTTGGGATTAAGACGTCATTCCCTCTCACCTTTCCGTCTTTCTCATTTTAGATGGTCTCTGAGCCCTCTTTCTTCTTCAATTTGAATCCAACCTCCATAGTAATCTCTGACTTCCTTGAAAACATTATGGGGCCATAATTGTAGTGGGAAACCTACCTGATCCAAACATGATTGATGTCTGAAGTTTTTAAGAGAGAGCCCACTGCTGACGACCACCATTGAAAATTAAACTCTTGAAGTTACCAATACCACTTCCCCTTTAGAACATGGTTTGATGTTGTCTTCAATGAGAATTCGAGAAGGAAGGGTTTTGTCCCATCTCATAGATGTTAACATTATGTATGCCTGCTTCCAAGTGCTACTAGCCCAACGATATTTCTCTGAAATCCCTACTGGAAGGCTACCCACCTCACTCTTAGAGAGTTCATTTTGGGAAGTGCCGACTCCTCCAGAAATGGTGATGATACCATCTTTCTCCTGAACAGTGGCCTCATTCCTTTCTTTGGCCGTCCATTTATTCCTTGTGACACTGTCTGTGTAGGGGAGTCCTTCCACTGTATTCCTAGCAACACTTGTAACTGCCTTCTGGGATTCGATATAAATGAAGTGAGAGTTCAACTGCAGTGACCTTCCACCCAGGCATTAAATGACATTTTCGGGATGATAATGACTGATCTCTTACCTCACGCCTTATCTTGCATGTTTACAATATGTGCATAGACTGCCATGAATTTTGTAGTTTCTCGAGCAGAAGAACTCTATCCCTAAGTTTAACTGTTTTCCGTTAAAATCTAACGTTCCCCTCCCTAGCTCATCTCTCTCTTCTCCTTGCTGACCCACCACCTCTCTGGTTCTTCACTGCAAGCAGGACTGGAATCTATTTATTGTTTGTAGGTAATCTGATTATTTTATTTGAATTTGTTCTGTAGTCTTACATTGGTGCTATCACTTTTTTCTTCAATTTTCAACCTTGCATCTATTAGTCAGTTTCTTTGGATAGTAAAACCCAACACCAATAATTTTACTTTTTCATCTGTGGAAATTTGGAAGCTTTTGAGCTTCAGTGCTCTTTCTAGAGAAACATCCATTTCTGTTGATAGCCCATATCATCTTTTTTTCACTTTGATGGTAAAGCTCCATCCTTTTTTTCTCTGGAGGAGATAAAGGCGAAAAGCTCGAGTCTTGGAAACTTTTTGCTTGCAACTCATTTGTAAAATTTAGCTTCTTTTGTATACTGGTTGTTGAGCATGAGGAAATATGCCAATTCTAATTCAGGAAGAGTAATTAATGATAAAAGTTCTAATTCTCACTCCGGAAGGGTATATGGTGATAGACAATGAAAAATACCATTCTTTGTGAGCTTGCTTGTGTATAATATTCTGTTCACAACAACAATTTTTGGGTTATATTCATCATCCTATGGAAGAGATCAATTGGTATATAGTTAAGCCATTTCAATTTTGTGGAATGGTACAATGTTTGCTATGCCAGCTCAGTCGGATGGATATTTTGTGGAATCTAATTTCAAGTCATTTCAATCAAATGGATTGAGAAGTAGAGAGGGAGGCAGAGCAAGCAAGGAGAAGAGAGATGAGCTTGAGAGGGGGTCGTTAGATTTTAACGGAGAACAGTTAAATTTAGGGATTAGGACCAAAATGATACCCATTTTACATACATTAAGGACCATTTCTATCGTGTGGTATATAGCAAGGACCAAAATAATTCAACCCCCATACATGAAGGACCATTTTGACCATTTTCTCTAGAATTTTACATAACCATTTGGTGTTTGGTTGTGTTTTAGCAATTTTACATAATTAGTGCTCACATAATTCATGATGAAATCTATGTATAATTTTATGTGAGGTAGAAGGTGGAATAAGTTATGTGGGGATTAGTTATACATGGATTAAAATAATGAATTACACATTTACCTCTATCAATTCACTCTTAAAACGTTTTTTTTTTATTCTTTATATTTAATGTGATTGAGGATGAGAAAGAATTATATATTTTATTTATATTGTCTCCTATAATTTTGTCTACTGATCCAAATTACGATTTCTATCTTGGCCAGATGGCAATACCTTTTTTTTCCGTACAAATCATGCAAACAAGAGTCAATCTCTAGGTATCAAATTGTGATAACTAGATTCATGATGAGTACTTCTGGCCCTTTTTAAGAGCGTTTAAATTTTGTTTCTTTGCAGTAATAATGTAAATTAATTTAAAACAAATCAAATATTCATTAAGAAAATTTTATAAAAAAAAAATAAAAAAATATTCATTTAGAAAAAATTCATGTAATTCATGTATGGTAATTCCTACATAACTAAACCCTGCATAAATAATACATGCATACTTAATCCCTACATAATCACTACATGCATAACTAATTCCTACATAATTAATGTTTGCATACCTAATTCCTGCACAACTAATTCCTACATAACTAATACCTGCATAACTAATGCATAACTGGCACTAAATGGACTGTTCGGATGGATAAAAATCTCAGAAGTTTATTAGGCAAAAAGGAAAATGTTATTAGCCTCAAATATAAGTGTATTTCTTTACTTTATTAAGCAAACTATACCTTCTACTGTTACTTGTCCCAAAAAAAAAAAAAAACTTTATCTTCTAAATGATGTAACCAGCGCCCTTCAGTTGCTCAATGCACTAGACAGTGTGTAATATCCTTATAAGTTATAGTTCTTTCTTAGACCTCTTTTGATATCATAAAGTATCTTTTTACCCATATATCAGCAGTGCAATACCTGCCATTGCTATCCTTTGTCACACTATGCACTGAACAGTCTAGTCATTATGTTTGCTTCATTATGATTATGTACTTAATTGCAGGTGAGAGATGAGCTTGAACAACTTCTGGATGATGATGATGACATGGCTGACCTCTATTTGTCCAGAAAATTGGCTGGTGCATCACCTGTAAGTGGATCAGGTGCAGCCAGTTGGTTTCTTGCCTCACCCACCATTGGCTCAAAAATATCTAGGGCTAGTAGAGCAAGTATTGCAACAGTTCGGGGGGATGAGAATGATGTTGAAGAGCTTGAAATGCTATTGGAGGTAACCTTCTACTAATGCCATCATTCATTATACCTAAGAGAAGGAAAAGTTGAAAAAAAGAAACAAAGCTTCTTTTGAGCCATACTTACAAGGAAATGGTTCTCTTTCTTGCAGGCTTACTTCATGCAAATTGATGGCACATTTAATAAACTAACTACGGTATGCAAGTTTTGCCATCTTTAGCTTTAGTAATGTGAAGTTGGATATTTTAAGCTGGCTAAACCTTTTAGAACCTTTACATGGAGTTCAAGTTTGACATTTCTTTAAATTTGGTCTGTGCCTCTATAATAGTAGAGGTATCATAATAAAGAGATGGCTATAGTAGTTGTATGCTGCCTCTGAAATTCTTTTGAAGTGATTGAATAGCGGACTTGAGCCAAATAGTTCAGTTGTTCACCCTCCCCCTTCCCCAACAAATATTTTGCATCTTGATTTTTCTACCTTTTCTCTTGGATATCGTATCTGTGTGTTCGATTTTCCAACCTTGAGTGATCTGGGTCTTCCTTAATATTCCAATCTGTGGTGCTTTTTTATTGCTTTGCCATTTTTGTTGCTATCAATTTATTTTCTGCTTAAGTATCTTGTTGATTAATGTTTGACAGATCCACTCGATAAAAAGGATATTTTGACAAATTCATTTCAATAGTTTTATTTGGCACAAAAATAAATCCATTTCCTTTTACCCCTCTTCTCAATGCTCTTCAATTCTCAATGCTGGTGGTCATTGTTTTTAATGGTCGGAGAGCAACCAAGTCTCCTTATGTTAACATATAGATATTCCTTCTTTCTGAACCCGAATTGTCATTGCTTTCTTTTACCTTTTCTCTCATGCCTCTTTAAGATACAACAAATCAGGTCTGATTTTTCTGATTTGGCAAATGTTGAAAAACAAAGTGCTTCTACGATGGTTGTGACTAGAGGGATTAGGCCTTCCATTGTTGGGTAATGGGATCTCAATGTGGACCAATCTTTGTTGCTTTCATTGAATCCATGCATTCAACACAACGCCTCCCCCTTCATTTTCCTTTATTTACTAGCACATGTCCCTTTTATTCCAAATTGGTGGTCCATCTGACATGACTATTAGATGGGTGGAAATCCATTGATCTTTTAGATTTTGTTCTTCGGGAATTTTCAGTTCCGAGTGCCATGTTGAATGCATTTTATTTTCACAACATAGCCAGTGTAATCCCACAAGTGGGGTCTGGGGAGGGTGGTGTATACGCAGCCTTATCCATACCTTGTGAAGATAGAGAGGCTGTTCCCGAATGCATTTTATTTTCAATTTCTAGTTAATATTTGTGTATTTTAATTTGCAGCTACGAGAATATATTGACAACACAGAAGATTATATTAACATTCAGGTAGTTGAAATGGCAAGATAATTTTCTTTTTGATATGATTCATCTGAATGGGTTAGTATGATGTCTAACTTACATTTCTTATTTCAGCTGGACAATCATCGAAATCAGCTCATTCAGGTGCTCTGCATTTTATCTTAATCACCTTTCTTCTACTATCATTTTCTTCTTATTGTGTTATAGACAATCTCAATGAAACTCACGATGACAGTTGTCTCTATGTTCATGGCCTTTTGTCAATGCTGGCTTCAGTTAGAACTCTTTCTCAGTTCAGGAACTGTGTGTGCGTCTATCTACTCTTTGATTGCTGGAATTTTTGGGATGAACATTCCATATTCTTGGAATCATGAACATGGTTACATGTTTAAATGGGTAAGTTTGACACCTCTTAGTTCTGACCAGCTGTAATATTGTTGTCTGGTTACCACACCTTTATGGCAAAATAAACTAGCTACTTGGTTAATATTTGGTTTAATGTTGTGCAGGTGGTAGCCATTAGCGGCATCATTTGCGCCGTGCTTTTCATACTTATAATCTCTTACGCTCGCTTCAAAGGGCTTGTTGGATCATGAATTCTACTATCAAGTGAAGGCAGATCTGATGGTGTGCTAAAGCTTTTGCCATCTCTCATTGCCAACATACTTGATGGCTCATATGTTAAGGAACCATACAAAAAACCCAAAGCTGTGAATGACCATAGTTATTTTGCTATGACAAGAGAATTCCATTCACTCTTTTGGACAAAACAAGCTTGTGATATCTACTGCAGGGCTTACCCTGTCATATCATCATATATTATTATTATTAAAAGTGGAAACGATCAAAGTACAAAGTTGGATTACGAAAATGCCCTTTTGACAATGTGATGAATTACATTGATTTTGAAGAATAAATACAAGCTCAAATTAATGAACCAACACACCATCGCTCAAAATGCCCTAACCCTGTCATTTTCCATTCCGGGCCTCATTTGAACTTTAAAATGTCGACGTTTGTCCCTCCGAACCAACGCACTCCATTAATAAGGTCGTCACGGATGTCCAAAAGAATTTTGGCCAAAAATTTGTCGGTATCACATTTCACCCAAAATTCTTAAGACTATATAGCACATGAAAAATGAAAAATTGATATTTTTCGTTCTGGGCCTTGTTTGAACTTGAAAACGCTGAAGTTTTCCCCTTCGAACCAACACACACCATTAAATAGATCGTCATGGACATCCACAAAAAAGTTTGGCCAAAAAACTGTCGGGATCACAAATCACTCAATATCATGGCCTATAGCACGCGAAAAATGGAAAGATGGTATTTCTCGTTTCGGGTCTTGTTTGAACTTGAAAATGCCTATGTTTGCCCCTCCGAATCAACACATGCCACTAAATAGGTCGTTACAGATGCCCACAAAAAATTTCGGTCAAAAAATCGTCGGAATCGCATATCACCAAAAATCCATGGGGATCCATTTGAGTTGGGGAACCATCACGTATACTGACACCATTTTTTTCACGCCCATTTCCGCATCTATAGGCCCTATTTTATGAATCACACAAATTACTTAATTTTTCGTGTGTATTAGCTCATGGATCTGGCGCTCGGAGCACTATAATTTTTTTTCTCATAAAACTTTATAAGGACCTCCGTATTGAGTTGGGGAACCATCACGTATACTCACACCATTTTTTTCATGCCCATTTCCGCATCTACATGCCCATTTTTAGGAATCGAGCAAATTCCTAAATTTTTCATGTGTATTAGCGCATAGATCTGGCACCCAGAGCACCCAAAATTTTTTTCTCAAAAAACTTTATGAGGACCTCTGTATTGAGTTGGGAAACCATCACGTATACTTACACCATTTTTTTCACGCTCATTTCTGCATCTACAGGCCCTTTTTTAGTAATCACTCAAATTCCTCAATTTTTCGTATATATTAGCACATGGATCTAGCGTCCGGAGCACCAAAATTTTTTTCTCAAAAAACTTTTTGAGGACCACCGTATTGAGTTGGGAAACTATCACGTATACTCACACCATTATTTTCACGCCCATTTTCGCATCTACAGGCTCTTTTTTAGGAATCGTGCAAATTCTTCAATATTTCGTGTGTATTAGCCATTGATCTGGCATCCGGAGAACCCAAAATTTTTTTCTCAAAAATCTTTCTGAGGACCTTCATATTGAGTAGGGGAACCATCACGTATGCTCACATCATTTTTTTCACGCCTATTTCCGCATCTTTAGGCCCTGTTTTTGGAGTTGCGCAAATTCCTTAATTTTTCATGTGTATTAGCCCATGGATCTGGAGCCCGAAGCACACAATATATTTTATAAAAAAAATTATGAGGATCTCCGTATTGAGTTAGGGAACCATTAAGTATACTCACACCATTTTTTTCACGCCCTTTATTAGAAATCGCGCAAATTTCTCAATTTTTCGTGTGTATTAGCCAATGAATGTAGCTCCCGGAGCACCCAAAAGTTTTTTTCTCAAAACATATTATAAAGACCTCCGTATTGAGTCGGGGAACCATCACATGTACTCACACGATTTTTTTCACTCCCATTTCCGCATCTACAAGCCTTTTTTTAGGAATCGCGTAAATTTCTCAATTTTTCGTATGTATTAGCCCATGGATCTGGCACCCAAAGTACCCAAAAAAAAATTCTCAAAAAACTTTATGACGACATCCGTATTGAGTTGGGAAACATTCTCGTATACTCACACCATTTATTTCACACTCATTTCCGCATCTGCAGGCCCTTTTTTAGGAATGGTGCAAATTTCTTATTTTTTTGTGTGTTTTAGCCCATGAATTTGGCGCCCGGAGCACCCAATTTTTTTTTCTCAAAACACTTTATGAGGACCTCTGTATTTAGTTGGGAAACCATCACGTATATACTCACAACATTTTTTTCACGCCCATTTCCGCATCTACATGCGCTTTTTTAACAATCGCGCAAATTTCTAAATTTTTCATGTGAATTAGCCAATAGATATGGCGCCCAGAGCACCCAAAAATATTTTTCTCAAAAATCTTTATAAGGACCTCCATAATGAGTTGGAGAACCATCATGTATACTCACACCATTTTTTTCACGCACATTTTCACATCTTCCGGCCCTTTTTTAGGAATCGCAAAAATTCCTTAATTTTTTGTGTGTATTAGCACATGGATCTGACGCCGGAGCACCTAATATATTTTTCTCAAAAACCTTTATGAGGACCTCCTTATTGAGTTGGGCAACCATCATGTATACTCATACCATTTTTTTCACTCTCATTTCCGAATCTACATGCCCTTTTTTAGAAATCGTTCAAATTCCTCAATTTTTCGTGTGTATTAGAACATGGATCTGGCGCCTGACCACCTAAAAAAAATTTCTCAAAAACTTTATGAGGACCTCTGTATTGTGTTGGGGAATCATCACATATACTCACACCATTTTTTTCACGCCAATTTCCGCATCTACAAGCCCTTTTTAGGAATCGCGCAAATTTCTCAATTTTTCGTGTGTATTAGCTCATGGATCTAACGCCCGGAGCACCCAAAAAAAATCAAAAAACTTTATGAGGACCTCCATATTGACTTGAGAAAACCTTCACGTATACTCATACCATTTTTTCACGCTTATTTTTGCATCTACAGATCCTTTTTTAGGAATCGCGCAAAATCCTCAATTTTTCGTGTGTATTAGCCCATATAACTGGCGCCCAGGAGACCTAAAACGTTTTTCTCAAAACAAATTATGTGGACCTCCGTATTAAGTTGGGAACCATCACGTATACTCACACCATTTTTCACGCCCATTTCCGCATTTATAAGCTCTTTTTTAGGAATCACGCAAATTCCTCAATTTTTCATTTTTATTAGCCCATAGATCTGGCGTCTGGAGCACCCAAAAAAATATTCTAAAAACACTTTATGAGGACATCCTTATTGAGTTAGGGAAACCTTCACGTATACTCATATCATTTTTTTCACTCCCATTTTCGCAACTACAGACCTCTTTTTAAGAATCGCGCAAATTCCTCTTTTTTTGTGTGTTTTAAGCCCATGAATCGGGTGCCCGGAAGATCCAAAACGTTTTTCTCAAAAAACTTTATGAGGACCTCCGTATTGAGTTGGGGAACCATCACGTATGCTCACACCATTTTTTTTCACTACCATTTCCGCATCTACACAACTTTTTTTAGGAATCACACAAATTTCTCAATTTTTCGTGTGTATTAGCCTATAAATCTGGCGCCCGGAGCATCCAAAAGTTTTTCTCAAAACACATTATGAAGACCTATGTATTGAGTTGGGGACCAACACGTATACTCAAATAATTTTTTTCACGCCCATTTCCGTATCTGCAGAAAAAGAATTAGGAATCGCGCAAATTCCTCAATGTTTCGTGTGTATTAGCCCATGGATCTGGCGTCAGGATCACCCAATTGTTTTTTTCAAAACACTTTATGAGGACCTCCGCATTGAGTTGGAGAACCATTATGTATACTCACACAATTTTTTCACACCCATTTTCGCATCCACATGCCATTTTTTAGTAACCGCGCAAATTCTTTAATTTTTCGTGTGTATTAGCCCATGGATCTGGCGCCCAAAGGACCCAAAGTTTTTTCTCAAAAAACATTATGAGGACCTCCGTATTGAGTTGGGGAACCATCACGTACACTCACACCATTTTTTCACGCCCATTTCCACATCTACAACCCTATTTTTAGGAATCGAGCAAATTCCTAAATTTTTCGTGTGTATTAGCGCATGGATCTCGCGCCCAGAGCACCCAAAATTTTTTTCTCAAAAAACTTTATGAGGACCTCCGTATTGAGTTGGGAAACCATCACGTATACTCACACCATTTTTTTCATGCCCATTTCTGCATTTACAGGCCCTTTTTTAGTAATCACTCAAATTCCTCAATTTTTCGTATGTATTAGCACATGGATCTAGCATCCGGAGCACCCAAATTTTCTTCTCAAAAAACTTTTTGAAGACCACCGTATTGAGTTGAGGAACTATCACATATACTCACACAATTTTTTCATGCCCATTTCCGCATCTACAGGCGCTTTTTTAAAAATCGCGCAAATTCCTCAATATTTCGTATGTATTAGCCCATTGATCTGACGTCCGGAGAACCCAAATTTTTTTTCTCAAAAATCTTTCTGAGGACCTTCGTATTGAGTAGGGGAACCATCACGTATGCTCACATCATTTTTTTCACGCCTATTTTCTCATCTTCAGGCCCTGTTTTTAGAATAGTGCAAATTCCTTAATTTTTCGTGTGTATTAGCCCATAGATCTGGCGCTCGAAGCACCTAAATTTTTTTTCTCAAAAAAATTTATGAGAAACTCCATATTGAGTTGGGGAAACCTTCACATATACTCACACCATTTTTTTCACTCCCATTTCCGCATCTACAGGCCCTTTTTTAGGAATCGCGCAAATTCCTCAATTTTTAGTGTGTATTAGCCCATGGATCTGGCGTTCGGAGCATCCAATTTTTTTTCTCAAAATAATTTATGATGACCTCTGTATTTAGTTGGGGAACCAACACGTATACTCACAACATTTTTTTCACGTCCATTTTCGCATCTACAGGCCCTTTTTTAGGAATCGCACAAATTCCTCAATTTTTCGTGTGTATTAGCCAATAGATCTAGCGCCCTGAGCACCCAAATATATTTTTCTCAAAAATCTTTATGCGGACCTCCATAATGAGTTGAGGAACTATCACGCATACTCACACCATTTTTTTTTCACGCTCATTTCCGCATCTTAAGATCCTTTTTTAGGAATCGCGCAAATTCCTCAATTTTTTGTGTGTATTAGCGCATGGATCTAGCGCTCGGATCACCCAAAAAAATTTCTCAAAAAACTTTATGAGGACTTCCGTATTGAGTTGGGGAACCATCACATATACTCACACCAATTTTTCACGCCTATTTCCGTATCTGTAGGCCTTTTTTTGGAATCACGCAAATTCCTCAATTTTTCATGTGTATTAGCTCATGAATCTTGCTCCCGGAGCACCCAAAATATTTTTTTTAAACAAACTTTATAAGGACATCCATATTGAATTGGGGAACCATCACGTATGCTCACACCATTTTTTTCACGCCCATTTCCGCATTGACATTCCCTTTTTTAGGAATTGTGCAAATTCCCCAATTTTTAGAATGTATTAGCACATGGATCTGGCACCCGAAGGACCCAAAAGGTTTTTCTCAAAAAAATTTATAAGGACCTCTATATTGAGTTGGCGAACCATCACGTATACTCACACCATTTCTTACACGTTCATTTCCACATCTACAGGCCCTTTTTTAGAAATCGTGCAAAATTTCTCAATTTTTCGTGTGTATTAGCCCATGAATTTGGCGCCTAGAGCACCCAAAAGTTTTTTCACAAAACACATTATGAAGACCTCCGTAATCGGGGGGATTCACCGCAAATACTACCTTGGCTCATTATTGCCGAGATAATGGTCTACTTCTTCACATCCACCGTGCAATGCATGCGGTTATTGATAGACAAAAGAATCATCACGTATACTCACACCATTTTTTCATGCACATTTCAGCATCTACAAGCCCTCTTTTAGGAATTACGCAAATTTCTCATTTTTTCATGTATTAATCCATGGATCTGCGCCTGGAGCACCCAAAATATTTTTTGATCAAAAAAAACTTTATGAGGACCTCCGTATTAAGTTGGAAAACCATCACATATACTCACACCATTTTTTTCACTCCCATTTTCGCATATGTAGGACCTTTTATTATGAATCGCGCAAATTCCTCAATTTTTCATGTGTATTAACTCATGAATCTGGCGCACGCAGCACCTAAAACTTTTTTTTCAAAAAACTTTATGAGGACCTCCGTATTGAGTTGGGGAACCATCATGTATACTCACACCATTTTTTTTACACCTATTTCTGCATCTATAGGGCATAGTTAGGAATCGCGCAAATTCCTCAATTTTTCATGTGTATTTACCCATGGATTTGGCGCCCAAATCATCCAAAAAAATTTCTCAAAAAATTTTATGAGGACCTTCAGATTGAGTTGGGGAACCATTACGTATACTCACACCATTTTTTAACGCCCATTTTTGCATCTTCACGCACATTTTTAGAAATCGCGCAAATTCCTCAATTTTTCGTGTGTCACAAAAAAAATTCTCAAAAACTTTATGAGGACCTCCATATTGTGTTGAGGAATCATCACGTATACTCACACCATTTTTTTCTGCATCTATAGGTCCTCTTTTAGGAATCACGCAATTTCCTCAATTTTTCGTTTATATTAGCCCATTGATTTGGTGCCCGCAGCACCCAACTATCTTTTCTCAAAAAAATTTATGAGGACCTCTGTATTGAGTTGGGGAACCATCACATATACTCACAACATTTTTTTCACGCCCATTTTCGCATCTACAGGCCCTTTTTTAGGAATTATCCAATTTCCTTAATTTTTCGTGTGTATTAGACCATCGATCTGGCGTCAAGAGCACAAATTTTTTTTCTCAAAACACTTTATGAGGACCTCCGCATTTAGTTAGGGAACCATCACGTATATTCACACAATTTTTTCACGCCCATTTTCTCATCCACATGACTTTTTTCAGTAATCGCACAAATTCCTCAATTTTTGTGTGTATTAGACCATGGATCTGGCGCTCGAAGCATCCCAATTTTTTTTCTCAAAAAACTTTATGAGGACCTCTGTTTTGAGTTGGGAGCCATCACGTATGCTAACACCATTTTTTCACACCCATTTCCGCATCTACATGCCCATTTTTCGAAATCGCTCAAATTACTCAATTTTTCATGTTTATTAGCTCATGAATCTGGCGCTTGGAGCACCCAATTTTTTTTCTCAAAACACTTTATAAGGGCCTCTGTATTTAGTTAAGGAACAATCACGTATACTCACAATATTTTTTCACGTCCATTTCTGCATCTACAGTTCCTTTTTTCGAAATCGCGTAAATTATTCAATTTTTCGTGTATATTAGCCAATGGATCTGACGCCCTTAGCACCCAAAAATATTTTTTCTCAAAAGATGCGACCTCCGTAATGAGTTAGAGAACCATCGCGTATGTTCACACCATTTTTTTCACGCTCATTTCCGCATCTTTAGGCCCTTCTTTAGAAATCTCTCAAATTTCTCAATTTTTCTTGTGTATTAGCCCATTGATATGGCCCCGGACCCAAACATTTTTTCTCAAAACACTTTATGAGGATATCCGTATTAAGGTGGGAAACCATCACATATACTCACACCATTTTTTTCACGCCTATTTTCGCATATTTAGGCTCTTTTTTAGAAATCGCGCAAATTCCCCATTTTTTCTGTGTATTAGCCATGGATCTGGCATTCGGAGCACCTATATATTTATCTCAAAATTGTTTACTAGGACCTTCATATTGAGTTGGGGAACCAGCACGTATACTCATACCATTTTTTTCACGCCCATTTTCACATCTGCATGCTCATTTTTTTAGAAATTGCACAAATTCCTCATTTTTTTCTTGTGTATTATCCCATGGATTTGGCGCACGGAGCACCTCAATATCTTTCTCAAATTTTTTTATGAGGACCTCTGTATTGTGTTGGGGAACCAGCACGTATACTCACACCATTTTTTTCACACGCATTTCCACATCTACGGGACCTTTTTTTGGAATCGCGTAAATTCCTTTATTTTTCGTGTGTATTATCTCATTGATCTGGGGCATAGAGGACCCATAAATTTTTTCTCAGAAAACTTTATGAGTACCTCTCTATTGAGTTGGAGAATCGTCACGTATACTCACACTATTTTTTTCACACCCATTTCCACATCTACAGGCCCTTTTTTAGGAATCACATAAATTCCTCAATTTTTCGTGTATATTAGCCCATGGATCTGGTGCCCGGAGCACCCAAAATTATTTTCTCAAAAATCTTGATGAGGACCTTATATTAAGTTGGGGAACCATAATGTATACTTACACCATTTTTTCACGCCCATTTCCGCATCTATAGGCCTTTTTTTAGGAACCGCGCAAATTCCTCTACTTTTCATGTGCATTAACCCATGGATCATAACTCGTAGCACCCACAATTTTTTTCTTAAAAAACTTTATAAGGACCTCCGTATTGAGTTGGAAACCTTCTCGTATACTCACATTATTTTTTTCATGCCCATTTCCGCATATGCAGGCTCTTTTATATGAATGACACAAATTCCTTATTTTATCGTGTGTATTAGCCCATGAATCTGGGGCTCGGAGGACCCAATTTTTTTTTTCTCAAAACACTTTTTGAGGACCTCTGTATTTAGTTGGGGACTCATCTCGTATATACTCACAACATTTTTTTCACGTTCATTTACGCATCTACAAGCCCTTTTTTAAGAATCACACAAATTCCTCAATTTTTTCATGTGTATTAGCCAATGGATCAGACGCCCAGTGAACCCTCTCAAATATCTTTATGAGGACCTCTGTAATGAGTTGGGGAACCATCACATATACTCACATTCACACCATTTCTACATCTATAGGCCCTCTTTTAGGAATCACGCAAATTCCTCAATTTTTCGTGTGTGTATTAGTCAATGGATCTGGCGCCCGGAGCACCCAAACATCTTTCCTCAAAAAATATTATGAGGACCTCTGTATTGAGTTGGGAAACGATCACGTATCCTCGCACCATTTTTTTCATGCTCATTTTCGCATATACATGCCCTTTTTTAGAAATTACCCAAATTCCTCAAGTTTTTGTACGTATTAGACCATTGATCTGGCGTCAAGAGCACCAAGTTTTTTTTTTCTCAAAACACTTTGTGAGGATCTCCACATTGAGTTGGAGAACCATCACTAATACTCACACAATTTTTTCACGCCCATTTTCACATCTACATGCCTTTTTCAGTAATCACGCAAATTCCTTAAATTTTTGTTTGTATTAGTCCATTGATCTGTCTTCCGGAGCACCCAAAATTTTTTTCTTAAAAAACTTTATAAGGACCTTTGTATTAAGTTGTGGAGCCATCACGTATAATCACACAATTTTTTTACGCCCATTTCCGTATCTACAAGCCCTTTTTTAGGAATCGCGCAAATTCCTCAATTTTTTTAGTGTATTAGCCCATTGATTTGACCACAGGAGCAACCCAAAAAACATTTCTGAAAAAACTTTATGAGGACCTCCGTATTGAGTTTGGAAACATTCACGTATACTCACACCATTTTTTCACACCCATTTTCATATCTACTGACTTTTTTTTAGGAATCACGCAAACTCCTCAATATTTCATGTGTATTATAGCCCATGAATCTGGCGCCTAGAGGACCCAAAATGTATTTCTTAAAAATACTTTATGAGGACCTCCGTATTGAGTTGGGGAGCAATCATGTATACTCACACCATTTTTTTCATGCCCATTTGTGAATCTATAGGCCTTTTTTAGGAATTGAGAAAATTCCTCAATTTTTCATGTTTATTAGCCCATGGTTCTGGCGCTCGGAGTATCCAAACTTTTTTTTCTCAAAACACTTTATAAGGACCTCCGTATTTAGTTGGGGAACCATCACGTATACTCACACCATTTTTTTCACCCCCATTTAGGCATCTACAAGCCCTCTTTTAGGAATCGCGCAAATTCATCAATTTTTCGTGTGTATTAGCCAATGAATCTGGCGCCCTGAGCACCCACAAATATTTTTCTCAAAAATCTTTATGCGACCTCGGTTATGAGTTGAGGAACCATCACGTATACTCACATCATTTTTTTCATGCTCATTTCCGCATCTTCATGCCCTTTTTTAGGAATCACGCAAATTCCTCAATATTTCGTGTATATTAGCTCATGGAACTAGAGCCCGGATCACCCAAAAAGAAAATCTCAAAAAGCTTTATAAGGACCTCCGTATTGAGTTGGGGAACTATCACGTATGCTCACACTATTTTTTTCTCGCCTATTTCCGCATCGAAATCGCTCAAATTCCTCAATTTTTCTTGTGTATTAGCCCATGGATCTGGCGCTCGAAGCACCTAAATATTTTTCTCAAAACACTGTATGAGAACCTCTGTATTGAGTTAGGAAACCATCAAGTATACTCACACTATTTTTTTCACGCTCATTTCCGCATCTACGGACCCTTTTTAAGGAATCGCACAAATTCTTTAAATTTGCGTATGTATTAGCCCATTTATATGGCGCCCAGAGGAACCATAAATTTTTTCTCAGAAAACTTATGAGGACCTCCGTATTAAGTTGGGGAATCATCACGTATACTCACACCAATTTTTTTCACACCCATTTCCACATCTACAGTCCTTTTTTTAGGAATCGCGCAAATTTCTCAATTTTTCGTGTGTATTAGCCTATGGATCTGGCGCCTGAAGCACCCACAAAATTTTTCTCAAAAAACATGATGAGGACCTCCTATTGAGTTGGGGAGCCAACACGTATACTCACCATTATTTTTATTCCCATTTCGGCATTCACAGACCATTTTTTAAAAATCATAAAAATTCCTCAATTTATTGTGTGTTAATCCATTGATCTGGCGCCCGGAGCACCCAAAATATTTTCATAAATTTTTTTATGAGGATCTCCATATTGAATTGGGGAATCATCACGTATACCCACACAATTTTTTTCACGTTCATTTCCTTATCTACATGCTTTTTTTTAGGAATCGAGCAAATTTCTCAAAACACATTATGAAGACCTCCGTATTGAGTTGGGGAATCATCACATATACTCACACCAATTTTTTCATGCTCATTTCCGCATCTACAAGCCATTTTAAGAAATCGCTTAAATTCCTCAATTTTTTGTGTGTATTAGACCATAGATTTGGCGCCCTGAGCACCAAAAATGTTTTTTTCTCAAAAACATTATGAGGACCTCCGTATTGAGTTGGGGAACCATCACGTATAGTCACATCATTTTTTCACGTTTATTTTTGCATCTATAGGCCCTTTTTTATGAATCACGCAAACTTCTCAAATTTTGATGTTTATTATCCCATGGATCTAGCGCCCAAAGGACCCATAAATATTTTCTCAGAAAACTTTATAAGTACCTCTGTATTAAGTTGGAAAAACATCATGTATTCTCACACCAATTTTTTAACACTCATTTGTGAATTTATAGGCCTTTTTTTAGGAATCGCACAAATTTCCAATTTTTCATGTTTATTAGCCCATGAATCTGGCGCCGGAGAATCCAAATTTTTTTCTCAAAACAATTTATAAGGACCTCCGTATTTAGTTGGGGAACCATCACGTATACTCAAACCATTTTCACGCCCATTTCGGTATTTACAGGTCCATTTTTAGGATTCGCAAAAATTTCTCAATTTTTCGTGTATATTGATACGCTCAAATTACACCTCCCTAAAGAAGTATAAGCGATCATTGTCAAATAAAGAACCCAACTTATAGGTTGGGGTCGATCCCACGAGGATAGTAATTATTTCCTAGTGTATTACATGCAAAGTGATAAGTTAGGTATCTCTAATTCCTTGGTCCGGCAACTAGATAATTTCACCCCGCACCTTGGTCCGACTACGTGTGTATAATTTACTAACCCTTACCTTTACCTCATATTAGACATCACATCAATGTATGACTTAGTTTTCACCCTCGCACCAATTGACATTAGACTATTAGATAGTATCACATTAAATCTATGTTGATAATTCTTTTCTTATTAACTACCTCCTTGGTCCGGCAAGTAGCAACAAGGCGAGTTCTAACGCGTGCACTCGTTAAAAAGACTTCTAAACGAAAGAATTATCAATGCATGCAATAACACTCTTTAAGAATTACTTAGTTACTATTCATACATTGTTAATCGCTCATGGTTCCTACAACCCTAGTTGTGGATTTAGTTACCCATAGTAGCAAGAACACAATTCATATTTTTAGATGAAGAAATCATAAACTTACGTAATGAGAAGAATAAACCTAGAATCTCAACTTGAATTTCAAAGCCAAAATCTTCAAAACGAACTTAGGAAATCAAGAATTGCTAAAGTTGCAAGTTAATCTCCCAAGCCAAAAACTATAATAAAAGTAATAAGGTCTAACCCCCAAAAACGAGGTTTACATGCCCTATATATAGAAAGACATGTCTCAAATAAAAAGGAAACGAAATAAGGAAATAAAGTTTCTAGACGTGGCTTCGATCTATGACACTGACCTACAGACCATGGACTAACCTACGGTCCGTAGGTCCATTCCGTGGTTTGGGACTTAGGCAATTTTCCACAACTCAAAATCTCCCCCTCTTAGTAACAATCGACGGATCAGCAGGACTGACTGTGGTTCGATCCACGATCTGTGGATCCTTCTCCGTAGTTCCATACTTAGACTTTCGAAATCAAGTACTGGAACCCCTTTTCTAAATCATTTGACGGAGCTGTAGGACGGCCCGTAGGTCGATCTACTGCCTGTCATTCGAAATCGTGGTTCCACACTTAGTCAAGAATTCCCTGATTTTCCCTCAGGCAGGCCTTACCTGTCCATCTAAGTCTACCACCTACGGAACGTGGCTGGACCTGCGATTTATAGGTCACGACCGTAGATGCCCTTTTCTGCACAATTCTTCAGTTGTGTCTCTCTACTTCCACGTCCGAACTTATTTTCTGCAAACATGATAAAAACACATCAATACCAATACAAAATGGCTCTAGACACACAAAACTCTTAAGTGAAATGTATTTAAAATATCGTAAATTCACGGTATATCATGTATTAGCCCATGGATCTGGCCCCTGAGCACCCAAAATATTTTTCACAAAAAAATTTAGGAGGATCAACGTATTGAGTTAGGGAACCATCACGTATACTCACACCATTTTTTTCACGTCCATTTCCGCATCTACATGCCTTTTTTTATAAATCGCACAAATTCCTCAATTTTTCGTGTGTATTAGCCCATGAATCTGGCGTCCGGAGCACCCAAAAGTTTTTTCTCAACACACATTATGAAGACCTCCGTATTGAGTTGGGGAAAAATCACGTATACTCACACTATTTTTTTCACCCTTATTTCCGCATCTGCAAGCCCATTTTTAGGAATCACGCATATTCCTCAATTTTTCGTGTATATTAGCCCATAGATCTGGGGTCCAAAGCACCCAAAATGTTTTTTCTCAAAAAAGATTATGAGGACCTCTGTATTGAGTTGGGGAACCATTACGTATAGTTACACCATTTTTTCACGACCATTTCCACATCTATAGGCCCTTTTTTAGGAATCGCGCAAATTCCTTAATTTTTCGTGTGTATTTGCCCATTGATCGAGCGCCCGGAGCGTCCTAAATTTTTCTTCTCAAAAACCTTTATGAAAATCTCTGTATGGAGTTGGGGAACCATCACATGTACTCAGACTATTTTTTTCACGCCAATTTCCGCATCTACAAGCCCTTTTTAAAGAATCGCGCAAACAACTCAATTTTTCGTGTGTATTAGCCCATGGATCTGGCGCCCGAAGCACACAAAACATTTTTTATAAAAAAATTTATGAGGATCTCTATATTGAGTTAGGGAACTATCATGTATACTCACACAATTTTTTTCACACCCATTTCCGCATCTAGGCCCATTTTTTTAGAAATAGCTCAAATTCCTCAATTTTTGTGTGTATTAGCCAATGAATCTGGCGCCCGGAGCACCCAAAAGCTTTTTCTCAAAACACATTATAAAGGCCTCCCTATTGAGTTGGGGAACCATCACATGTACTCACACCATTTTTTTCATGCCCATTTCCGCATCTACAATCCCTTCTTTTAGGACTCGCGCAAATTTCTCAATTTTTCATATGTATTAGCCCATGGATTTGGCATCCAAAACACCCAAAAAAATTCTCAAATAACTTCATGAGGACCTCCGTATTAAGTTGGAAAACATTCTCGTATACTCACACCATTTTTTTCACACCCATTTCCGCATCGGCAAGCCTTTTTTAGGAATGGTGCAAATTCCTTATTTGTTTCGTGTGTTTTAGCCCATGAATCTGGCACCAGGAGCACCCAATTTTTTTTCTCAAAACATTTTATGAGGACCTCCGTATTTAGTTGAGAAACCATCACGTATATACTCACAACATTTTTTCACACTCATTTTCACATCTACAGGCGCTTTTTTAAGAATCGCGCAAATTCCTCAATTTTTCATGTGTATTAGCCAATGGATATGGCGTCCAGAGCACCCAAAAATATTTTCCTCAAAAATCTTTATAAGGTCCTCCATAATGAGTTGGAGAACCATCACGTATACTCGCACCATTTTTTTCACGCCCATTTTCGCATCTTTCGGCCCATTTTTAGTAATCGCGAAAACTCCTTTATTTTTCGTGTCTACTAGCACATGGATCTGGCGCCGGAGCACCCAAAATATTTTTCTCAAAAAACTTTATGAGGACCTCCTTATTGAGTTGGAAAACCATCATGTATACTTACACCATTTTTTTCACCCCCATTTCCGGATCTACATGCCTCTTTTTAGGAATCGTGCAAATTTCTCAATTTTTCGTGTGTATTAGCCCATGGATCTGGCGCCCGGAGCACCCAAATTTTTTTTCTCAAAAACTTTATGAGGACCTCTGTATTGAGTTGGGGAACCATCACGAATACTTACACCATTTTTTTCACTCTCATTTCCGCATGTACAAGCCTTTTTTTAAGAATCACCCAAATTCTTCAATTTTTCGTGTATATTAACCCATGGATCTGGAGTCAAAAGCACCCAAGTTTATTTTTCTCAAAACACTTTTTAAGGACTTCCACATTGAGTTGGAGAACCATCACGTATACTCAAATATTTTTTTCATGCCCATTTTCACATCCACATGCCCGTTTTTAGTAATCGCGCAAATTCCTCAATTTTTGTGTGTATTAGCCCATGGATCTGGCGCCCGTAGCACACAAAATATTTTTCTCAAAAAACTTTATGAGGACCTCTGTATTGAGTTGGGGAACCATCACGTATACTTTTTTTTTAATCGCGCAAATTTTTCAATTTTCGTGTGTACTGCAGGACCAAAAACATTTTTCTCAAAAAAAAATATGTGGACCTCTATATTGAGTTAGGGAACCATCACGTATATTCACACCATTTTTTTCACGCCTATTTCCGCATTTATAGGCCCTTTTTTAGGAATCACGCAAATTTCTCACTTTTTCATGTTTATTAGCCCATAGATATGGCGTCCAGTGCACCCAAAAAAAATCTCAAAAAAATTAGGAGGACCTCCGTATTGAATTGGGAAACATTCACGTATACTCACACCATTTTTTTCACGCCCATTTCCGCAAATACAAACCTTTTTTTAAGAATCGCGTCAATTCCTCAATTTTTCATGTATAAGCCCATGAATCTGGCACCCGAAAGACCCAAAACGTTTTTCTCAAAAAACTTTATGAGGACCTCCGTATTGAGTCGGGAAACCATCACGTATGATCACACCATTTCCGCATCTACATGCCCTTTTTTAGGAATCACACATATTTCTCAATTTTTCGTGTGTATTAGCCCATAAATCTAGCCCCTGAAGCATCCAAAGTTTTTTCTCAAAACACATTATGAAGACCTCCGTATTGACTTGGGGACAATCACATATACTCACACAATTTTTTTTACGCCCATTTCTGCGTCTACATAACTTTTTTTTAGGAATCGCGCAAATTCTTCAATTTTTCGTGTGTATTAGCACGTGGATCTGGCATCAGGAACACCCAATTTTTTTCTCAAAACACTTTATGTGGACCTCCGCATTGAGTTGGAAAACCATCGCGATACTCACATAATTTTTTCACGCCCATTTACGCAACCACGTGCCCTTTTCTAGCAATCGCGCAAATTTCTCAATTTTTCGTGTATATTAGCCCATGGATCTGGCGTCCAAAGCACCCAAAACAATTTTCTCAAAAAATATTATGAGGACTTAGTATTGAGTTGGGGAACCATCACATATACTCACACCATTTTTTTCACTCCCATTTCCACATCTACAAGTCCTTTTTAGAATCGCGCGAATTTCTCAATTTTTCGTGTGTATTAGCCCATGGATCTGGCGCCCGAAGCATCCAAAAAAAATTCACAAAAATCTTATGAGGACCTACATATTGATTTGGGGAACCATCACGTATACTCAAACCATTTTTTCACGCCCATTTTTGCATCTATAGGCCCTTTTTTAGGAATCGCGCAAATTCCCAATTTTTCATGTGTATTAGCCCAGGAATCTAGCGCCGGAGCACCCAAAATATTTTTCTCAAAAAACGTTATGAGGACCTCCTTATTGAGTTGGGGAACCATCATGTATACTAACACCATTTTTTTTCACTCCCATTTCCGGATCTAATGCCTTTTTTAGAAACCGTGCAAATTACTCAATTTTTCGTGTGTATTAGCCCATGGATTTGGTGTTCGGAGCGGCCAAAAAAAAATTCTCAAAAACTTTATAACGACCTCTGTATTGAGTTGGGGAACTATCACGTATACTCACACCATTTTGGTCACGACCATTTCCTCATGTAAAGGCCCTTTTTGAGGAATCATCCAAATTCCTCAATTTTTCATGCTTATTAAACCATAGATCTGGTGTTCGGAGCACCCAAATTTTTTTTAAAAAAAAACTTTATGAGGACATCCGTATTGAGTTGGGGAAACCTTCACGTATACTAACATCATTTTTTTCACGCTCATTTTGCGCAGATACAAACCTTTTTTGAGGAATCACGCAAATTCCTCAATTTTTCGTATGTTTAAGCCCATGAATCTGGTGCCCGAAAGACCTAAAATATTTTTCTCAAAAAACTTTATGAGGACCTCTGTATTGAGTCGGGAAACAATCACGTATGCTTACACCATTTTTTCACGGCAATTTTCGCATCTACACTCCCTTTTTTAGGAATCGCTCAAATTTCTCAATTTTTCGTGTGTATTTGCCTATAAATCTGGCGCCCGGAGCATCCAAAAGTTTTTTCTCAAAACACATTATGAAGACCACCGTATTTAGTTGGGGACCATCACGTATACTCACACAATATTTTCACCCCCATTTCCGCATCTACAAAACCTTTTTTAGGAATCGCGCAAATTTCTCAATTTTTTGTGTGTATTAGCCCGTGGATCTGGTGTTAGGATCACCCAATTTGTTTTCTCAAAACATTTTATAAGGACCTCCGCATTGAGTTGAAGAACCATCACGTATACTCACACAATTTTTTCACGCCCATTTTCGCATCCACATGCCCTTTTTAAGTAATCGGGCAAATTTCTCAATTTTTCGTGTTTATTATCCCATGGATCTGGAGCCCAGAGCATCTAAATTTTTTTCTCAAAAAACATTGTGAGGACCTCTGTATTGAGTTGGGGAACCATCACATATACTTACACCATTTTTTTACACTCATTTCTACATCTACAAGCCTTTTTTTAGGAATCGCACAAATTTTTCAATTTTTTGTGTGTATTA
Source organism: Solanum stenotomum (assembly GCF_019186545.1). Classification (NCBI taxonomy): domain Eukaryota; kingdom Viridiplantae; phylum Streptophyta; class Magnoliopsida; order Solanales; family Solanaceae; genus Solanum; species Solanum stenotomum. The sequence goes on along the minus strand of NC_064284.1, from coordinate 65,761,558 downwards.
GCCCATGGATCTGGCCCCCGAAGCACCCCAAAAAAATTTCACAAAAAAATTCGTGAGGACCTCCGTATTGAGTTGGGGAACCATCACGTATACTCACTACATTTTTTTCATGCCCATTTCCGCATATACAAGCCCTTTTTTAGGATTCGCGCAAATTCTTCAATTTTTCGTGTGTATTAGCACTTGGATCTGGCACCCAAAAAACTTTTCTTAAAAATCTTTATGAGAACCTCCATAATAAGTTGGGGAACTATCACGTATACTCACATCATATTTTTCACTCCCATTTTTGCATTTACAAGCTCTTTTTTAGGAATCGCGCAAATTCCTTAATTTTTCGTATGTATTAGCCCATAGATTTGGCGCCCAGAGCACCCAAAAGAATTTTCTCAAAAAACTTTATGAGGACCTCTGTATTGAGTTGGAGAAATCTTCACAATACTCATACCATTTTTTCACGCCTATTTCCGCATCTACAAACCTTTTTCTAGGAATTGCGCAAATTCCTCAATTTTTCGTATGTATTAGCCCATTCATCTGGCGCCCGGAGCACCCAAAAAAAATTTCTCAAAAAACTTTATGAGGACCTCTGTATTGAGTTGAGGAACCATCATGTATACTCACACCATTTTTTTTCACGCCCATTTCCGCATCTACATGCCCTTTTTTAGGAATCAGGAAAATTCCTCAATTTTTCGTGTATATTAGCCCATGGATTTGGCGCCTAGAGCACCCAAAAAAAAAAATTTCTCAAAAAACCTTATGAGGACTTCCGTATTGAGTTGGGGAATCAATATGTATGCTCACATCATTTTTTTCACGCTAATTTCCGCATCTACAGGCCTGTTTTTAGGAATCGCACAAATTCTTCAATTTTTCGTGTGTATTAGCTCATGGATCTGGCGCCCAGAGCACCCAAAAAAATTTTATCAAGAAACTTTAGGAGGTCCTCTGTATTGAGTTGAGGAACCATCACGTATATTCACGTCATTTTTTCACACTTATTTTCGCATCTACAGGCCCTTTTGAAGGAATCACCCAAATTTCTCAATTTTTCGTGTGTATTAGACCATGGATCTTCCGTCAGGAGCACCCGAAATTTCTTTCTCAAAACATTTTATGAGAACCTCCGCATTGAGTTGGGGAACCATCACGTATACTCACACAATTTGTTCACGCCCATTTTCCATATGCCCTTTTTCAGTAATCGCGCAAATTCCATAATTTTTTGTGTGTATTAGCCCATGGATCTGTCCCCCGTAACACCCAAAAATTTCTCAAAAAACTTTATGAGGACCTCCATATTGAGTTGGAGAACCATCATGTATACTTACACCATTTTTTCACGCCCATTTCCGCATCTACAGACCCTTTTTTAGGAATCGTGTAAATTACTCAAATTATTATGTGTATTAGCTCATGGATCTGGAACCCGAAGCACCTAAATTTTTTTCTCAAATAACGTTATGAGGACCTCCGTATTTAGTTGGGTCCCTTCACATATACTCACACCATTTTTTTCACTTTCATTTCCGCATCTACATGCCCTTTTTAGGAATGGCCTAAATTACTTATTTTTTCATGTGTTAGCCTATGAATCTAGCACCCGGAGTACCCAAATTTTTTTTCTCAAAACACTTTATGAGGACCTATGTATTTAGTTGGGGAACAATCACGTATACTCACAAACGTTAATTATGTCACATAAATTGAGACAAATGGAGTAGATATATAGATTGTTATACAAAATTACGCAATGAATAATATTCTCTCCGTCTCAATTTATGTAGTACAATTTAAATTTTAAGATTCAAAATTTCAAACTTTAACAGCTAGTTCAGCATAGAAGTATTGAAATTCTTGAAATAAAATTCATTTATTTAAAAACTAGGTTAAAACCTATAAATAACATTAGTTCACCACCTAAAATGTTTAGTAGACATATTCAGAAAAACTTGATCGGCTCTCAAAACGTTAACTATGCCACATAAATTGAGACAAAGGGAGCTGATATATAGATTGTTACACAAAATTATGCATGGATTGTATTAAGGATATCTATTGGAAGATACTTTTATAGTTAGATATACAAATAATACATAGATTTCATCACAAGTTATACTCGTTAGATTTTTATTAGACAACATAAATTACGCAGAGTTTGATACAAAAAACTAAACAGTGCACTGGTTATGCAATGCAAAGATAATATCAAGAACACACTGCTTACAACACATGGAACAAAGTCCAGCTTGAGAAGTGTTTAACTGTTTTACATAAATTAGTAGCAATTCCACAAGCAAATATCAAATACACGCTGACACCATGTAAATTCTGCCAATTACACCAAACTCTTGACAGTAATCAGGGAAATTTTACCAGGACTACAAACTCCGTGTATAACATGCATCGTCTTTCTCCTGTCAAAGCTATATTTAAAACATTCTCAACAGATGACTTAAAACGTCACTTCCCCTTTCGAATGATTCAGTGCACTCTTCAACCAGCAAGTTTAGCCTTGTCAGCCCTCACTGAAATCAGACCAATTAGGTACGGATCAACTTGTTTAACCAATGGGCACAAGAATTTTGACAAATGATGCTTCATCGTGCCCTATTATTTGGGGAAGGTAGAGATTCACAGAACTATCAGAACATCTAAACGAAAAAGGAAGAGGGAGAAGCACTGTACAGCCAGTGAAGTCAAGGCCAGTGGGAAATGCTAAGTTCTGAGGGAAAAACAAAAGGAGAGAACATATACAAGAGAATCTTATCTGAAGGCTACATCAATCACACTCAAGATTCTCCAAACGTCCTCTCCTGGATGATCTGCCCAAGTTTCTTGTACACAGCTAGCTGCTCCTCGAATGTAAGGTTCAGTATTATCTACACCATTGCAGGAGAACATCAATCAACACTCACAGTTATATTTCATTAAGACTTTTCAGGGTGTTCATGTGAACTTGAGAAACCTACCTGATCCAAGATCATCTCAATTGACAAGTTCTGTGGCACAATAAAGGACTGATGATAGATATATGCAAAAACAGCCATCACCATCTGCAGAAATATAACTCCTCATGAAAAAAAGATTCAGAATCTCGGCGATTCAGATTAGAACTACAAAGTACTACTGCTCAGCAAGGAACATTATGCAAGAGGGAAAGGCGAAGCACAAGAAAGAATACCAATCTGAAAATACTAATTCTAGTAATCAATGTCAGAGGTCATAATCAGTACGCAACATCGCTTGGCTATTCCTGCTAAACTATTATTTGTCCAGGTAAGGGTAAGAACCTTCTGCCGATTTCACCCTTCAAGTGTTGGTTCTTTCATATTTATGTTTAGAGATAGATCCATTATGTGATCCGCGTCAACATATTCTATTTGTTTACAGGGGTGGATTATGGTGACAGTACTGAAGCTTTGCTACTGTTCAATACATAATGAGTCTACCATGTCTTCCTCTTTGTAATCTCTCCCAAAAACTAGCAGAGGTTTCATGATGCAGTTCAACATCATAATGAAAACGACTTGACACTGGATTTTACAATATCTTTTATCCGTCAGGATATTAAAACTAATAATTAGGAGGATTGTTTTTTACGGGCTATCCTAATGCCCACATTAGGGGACATGTGGCAATTGGAAAAATATATCATTGCAAGTATTGAAAATCCATCAAGTGTATTAAATAAATGTCAAATTTTCAAATGTACAGTTCAGAAGATGATAGATTGAAGCGAAACAACTCTTCGTCTTTGGATCCATCAAAGCTAAAATTGCATGTTCCAAGATTCCTACCCCTTCTTGGATTAGAACTAATTCTTTTTCCTGATATAACTTAAAGTGTAGATAATTCCAAGAAATCATGGCAAGAAAATCCATGGAGGACAATTTTATGGCTCAGACATGTAATGTGCCAAAAAAAGGGTTCCTTAATATTCGATAATACCTGCCATACAAAAGTTCGAAACCCATATTTAATTTAGCTTCCGTTCAGGTTCGAAACATGTGCCCCAAAGCACCAGATTTTGAAGATAAAGTGTTTGCTTGGTGGAACAGGTACGATATTTCTGGCACGCCATCTTTTCACCTTGCTAGCAAGTTGAAAATGTTAAGGTGTTTGGGAGGGTTGGAGGCAAAAGTCGAGGCATTGTGGTTGAAAGAAGGGGATTCTGACTCAAAATCCTTTCATAGGATGGTAGCAGACAGGAGGAAGAATTTCATGGAGTCTTTAAAGGTGAATGGAGAGGTGTTTGAGGGGAAGTAGGAAGTGAAGGGGCACCACAAATTTTGTGTGTGTGTGGGGGGGGGGGGGTCAAGGCTGTGGGACTGGATGATTTCACTTTGGCTTTTTTCCCAACAGTATTGATAGGAAGCATTTACAAAATTATACCGAAGGTACTTTCTAATAGATTAAAAAAGGTTCTGGATGAGACAGTGTCCACTTCTCAGAACGCTTTTGTGGAAGGAAGACAGATTTTGAATGCAGCTTTGGTGGCTAATGAAGTGGTTGATTCCAGAAAGAAGAAAGGCGTGCTGGGAATATTATGCAAGTTAGACCTTGACAAAGCTTACGATCATGTGAATTGTGATTTTCTGGATTCCATTATGTTGATGATGGGTGTTGGGGACAAATGACGGAGATGTCAAATTTTGCATTTCCATGGCCAAATTCTTTGGGTTGGTGAATGGGAGTCCTTGCGGTTTCTTTGGGAGCTCAAGGGGTTTGAGACGGATTCTAATTGGGTTCAGGTAGTATCAGACCTTAGGATTAAACTTAGAGAATGTGAGATCACACCAGTGGGAGTAGTAGATAATATTAAGGAGATGGCGCAGGTGTTGAATTCTAAAGTGGGTACTCTACTTCTCTGGGTTTACCTTTGGGTGCTTCGAGTAAAGATCTCACAGTGTGGAATATTTTTATTTATTTTTGAGAATAATCTCACAGTGTGGACTATGGTGATTGAGTAAGTGGAGAAGCGGCTAGCGGGATGGCAAAAGAGGTACTTGTCAAAAGGGGTAAGAACGTTTTGATCAAAATCACTCTTTTTAGCATTACTACCTATTTCATGTCACTTTTGTAGCTCCCTGAAAAGACATCAGTGAAACTTTCTATGGGACACAATGGAAGGAATAGGAAGTTTCATCTAGTGAAATGGAAAGCTATCACATCTCTAAAGGAATGAGGAGGACTTGAGCGAAAGATCTCAAGGTATTAAATAAAGCCTTGCTAGAAGAGTGGATATGGAGATTTGGGGTAGAGGAAAATGCTTTCTGGAGGGGGGTAGTGGATAAGTATGGGGTCATGGGAGGTGGATGGAGGACAAAAAATATAACAACTTCTTTTGGGTGTGGTGTGTGGAGTACCATGAAGGAATGGGAAGATTGTAGTGGATGTATTTCATTAAAGGTTGGGGACAGAAGTAGAATTAGTTTTTGGGCACATAATGGTGTGGGGAGAACGAGTTGAAGGAAGCCTTTTCTAATATATGTATTGTTTCCTCTCAAAGAGAGTTGACAATCCAAAAAAATTATAGGTCTTGTGAAGGGGTCATTCACTGGGATTTAAGATTCAGAAGACGTGGGAATTTCACAATTTGGTTGAATTTGTGTATGGGCTGGACACACCAAACAACATACCAGATGCATGGAGATGGCGGGAGAGCAGACATGGTTAATTTACTATCAGCTTTTTTTAATAAGAATTTTCTTGTGAGAGGAATATTCCCTCCCTCGCGACTCCAGTTGGATTTCTATAGTTTCGAGAAAGGTATGTTTCTTTATATGGTTGGTGGCGAAGGGTGTCATCTTAACAGCGGAAAATTTGAGGAAGAGGGGTATTACCTATGTCAGGGTGCTATAAGTGCAAGAGTAAGGGTGAACATGTAGATCATCTACAATTGCATAGTAAAGTGGTTAATAGGTTGTGGCGGGTAGCCCTTAACTTGTTTGGGATGCAATGCGTGATGTCAGGCATAGTGAAGTAGGCTTTTCAAAGCTGGACTCATATGAGAGGGAAGAAAGGCCAAGGGCATGAAGAGTTGCCTCCTTACCAATCATGTGGGTTATTTGGAAAGAGAGAAATAGGAGGGCTTTTGAAGGACTGAAGCAAGCTTATTTAAAAATTGTAAAGTAGTTTAACCTGTCTAGTTTCCTTTTGCCTTTTGGTGTACTTTTGAGGTCCCCAAGTGTATAGAGGATTGGACCTCTTTATTTGAGAACAATATTATGGTGTAGGTTCTCTTTTTTGGTATATAGCTTGTATACGAGGTTCCCACAATTGTTAATAAAATTATTTACCTTGTCAAAAAAAAAAAAAAAATAGCTTACCTGACAATCCATTCTATCTGTCATACCGCCATGTCCAGGTATACTATCACCAAAATCCTACAATGAATAGAATGAAGGAAACCATATTATTCAGTGAGTATGGTAATAATAAAGGACCTAGTAAGGCATCTAGAAATTAAAATAAAAATAGTAAATACTGTACCTTGATCTTGAAGGCTCTCTTAAAGCCACTAGCAAAAAAACCTCCAAAAGGAGCTATAATAGAAGCAAACAAGCCAAGCAATAAAGCATGCCATTGTACAGGTAAAACAGCAATCTCTCTCGAAAGAAACTGCAGAAATAAGAATCATAGATAACTTCAGTTTATTATGCAATTGGCTGAAAAGAGCGACATTTTTCATGCAGTATGAATCCCTTGTTAATCACAAGTATAGGATTAGAAGAATCAAAATTATACCAATCACATCAGTATCTCTTGAACACTTTTATACACTATTATCACAGAACTTGATACTTGAAGAAAACCCAGATCTTTCACAACTTAGAGAGTATTGTGATAAACGTCACATCCAGAAGTAAATATGATATTAGTAGTCATTTTCACCAATTGAATTAATATATATTTTAAAGGACCTTGTTAGCAGTTAGCACCTATAATGGAAACTTAGACCTACTTGAGTAATTACTATACTCTTCCTCTTTTTTTATGAATGAGTAATTACTATTCTAAATATTTTAGTTTACCATTTTCGAATTTGTCGATATTCAGTGATCAAGATTAGCTAACAAGTACTTCAATTTTAACAAGTACTTCCAGAAAAGGCTTTTAACTGGAAATAATAAGATAAAAGAAGAACAAAGAAGACCATAGTAGATCTATGATTAGCCCTCGGGCGGGATGGTCCTGTCGAAGAACTTGATTCATGCAGAGAAAAAAACTTAAGATAGGAGCCTGATGGAAGCAGCAGGGTTGGGTCTGCGAGTGGAATCCCAAAACTCAAATCAACTTCATATCACGGCCAAAAATTTTAGTAGTTTAGTACCTTGTATTGACTATTGACTATATTTGAAGAATATTCACTTAGATCATTTAATTTTTTTCAGAGAAATATTGAGAAGAATCTAAATACTCTAGTTACAACAGCATTAAGGTAATACACTTGTTCTTGTACAAATCAAAATTATAATGGCCCAACACTTTCTTATCTGCCACCTATGATTGTTTTTTAATTCCGTGGATAAAAACATTAAAGTGCATAGAAGCAGCATCTGTATGCAGATGTAATTACTGTAACTTTTTGTTAATGCTACTATGTTAGGAACAATAATTAAGAACTGCTCAAGGGGAGCTTTCTCTCCCTGATCAGTTTTCTTTCTTTTACACTGCTCTGTTCAATTGGAGCTTTTTTCCCTTAAATACGTTTAATCTAGTATTTTAACTTAATAAAACCTCAACTTATATTTTAGGATTTTCCTTGAATACATTTAATCTATTATTTTAACTTTAATAAGCTTCAAATAATTTTTAAGACCAAGTTATATTCTTTCAAAAAAATAACAATTATCCAAACAACTCACAAAATAAAACAAAAAAATCAACACAATAAAGTTTTTTTTAGTCCATACCTAAGTTGCTCGGACTCGGGTGCATGTGTCCGATACGGGTGCGGATGTAGAGGTCGGATCCTTCATGATCTAATTTTTAAGATTCGGGGAAATGGATCCATGTATGGATACGGGTGCGGGGATTCGCCAAAAAATAATTAAATTATCTAAAAGTAGAGTTATGAAACCAAAATGTTGAGAACTTGAGGAGAATCCTGGATGGAAGGTGATTAAAGGAAAAGGAGTGATATAGAATTTTATATATAAAAGATATTCAATTTTCTTTAATTTCACCTTAGTTTGTGTGTTGATTATAGAAATCATTAAAACTATCGAGCCTTTCCCCATCGATTTTGGTCAATGTATCCAAAATCGGACACGGATTCTACACCCACACCCATGTCATGTCAACACGGGTGCGGCACCAAAAGTGAAGAGTTCGAGCAACTTAGGTCCATACACCATAACTCATGACCATACTTTATTTTAACTTTGCAACGGAAAACCTAGCATAAGGGGTATTCATCAAATGAACTACTCTCCCATAAATACTTTTGAAGGATATTCTTAAATATTTATTAATTATCAGATATGGAAACATTGATATTGGTATATTGGTCAAACTTGATTCATAAAAATAGTTTAAACAAAGCACCTTCTAACATGAAGGAACTCATCAAGTTATTAATGTGAATTTCATAATAGTGTATAGAATATGTAGGCATATTACATAAACAAACACTCAAACTAGCCCTCAGGCAAGTAGACACTCCAACTTTGAGTATGCACAATTGCACATCTAGACACCTCAACTCGTCTCCATTGTGTCAGTTGAACACTCCTATAAAATGATCATCTAGACACCTCCAAAATTAATGTGTCACGTCTGCATCGGGTGTCCACATGACACAACGGTATGAGTTGGGTGATTGGTTGCTCGTTGAGACCAAGTTGAGGTGTCTAGATGTGCAATCTCAAAGATGCAGTGCTTACTTCTCAATAGAGGCCAAGTTTGAGTTATGTTTATGCATGTATGTATGTATGTAAGTGTGCATATACACACTCGTAGTACAAAAAGTACCCCAAAGACATCTTATTACAAATTCATATCTAGTGTCTACAACAGTAAAATTGTCTCAGTGTGACCTATACGTCACAGGTTTGAGTCGTGGAAGCAGCCACTAATGTTTGCATTAGGGTAGGTCATCTACATCACACCATGTGGCCTTCCCCGGACCCGCTGACGCGGGATGCTTTGTGCAATGGGACTGCCTTTTTTATATCTAAGTGTCTAGAACAAAAAAAAAAAATGAGACAAGTAACAGTTCTATTCAATAAAAACTTAGCCACCCTAGAAAAAGGTGCTAAGTTGAAAACTTTACAAGCATCGAAAAGGTGCTAAAACCCCTGCCCAGAACCCTATATTGCCAAGTGTCAAGAACAAATTCACCAGGAAACAGGAAATAAAAGGTGGATGCCTCCTAAAAAGTAGCAGACATGACCAAAGCAAATGTACGCTCATGCTATAAGATAAAAAAGAAAAGCTTCTGCCACAGACAGATCTGTTATAGTGACAAGAGCACATACAAACGCAACTTTAAGTTTCCAAAGCTGACAGAGAACTTACCCATGCAGGAAACCATTCTGGCAAAGTAAAATATTCTGGTTTGAACAGTGGGCCAGGATCACAATCAAGCCAACCAGTTGATAGGTCCTGCATCACAAAATATGGAAGTTAAGCTTTCAAAACTGAGCAGCTAGTCTCCCAAGCCAACAGAGAAACTTTACCAGAATTACCTTTCTAGGGCATGTCAGCCACTGAAAACGACCAAACATATTCGCAAGCTGAAAAAACAGCAGATGATAAGCAAATCTATAAAAAGAGAAAAAACCATATACCCTTCTCAAACACTGTTCAGAAGAAAAATCTTTCTCATATTTCTATAAACATACATAAAAACTACAAAACAACTTTAAGCATGAGAACTTAGATGAGTCTGTCTTGAGAAGGTAGCATAACCACATAAGAGTAGGATTAAAAATATTCCCACTATGCAATCATTCCGAAATGGAGGAAAGACTAATGCACTACACTGAAAGTATAACTGTACTGCAATTGCTATTGCACCAAATAACAGTTACCAGAAAGGCAGAGATAATGGTTGTAATAGATGCTCCAATGAAGCCTTCCCAAGTTTTCTTAGGGGACAATTTGATCAAAGGAGTTCGTCCAAAGAAGAATCCGAAAAAATAGGCAGCTATATCATTGATCACGATGAGCGAAGCTGGAAGCAGGAACCTGCATAAAGTTAATCTGTGTTTGAAGTTCCATATCTATGTTCAATTTATTGCATGATTAAAACCAAACCAGAATAAAAATGTATGTTCCCCCAGAACTAAAAGATGTTCACCAAGGATTTCTACTAGATATATTCACCAAGACGAAAGGGATTTGGATCAGAATCAAAGCAGACCTTTTTTATGACCGTGGTGTCCGGTTCAGCTTTCACGCACCTCGACTAATTCTACGGGATACCTACCACCTCCCACCACCAGCATGTCCACCGAGGCTAGGACAGATGGGAAAAATCACCTAGTGTTTTTTGTCTCCACTGAGTTCTGAACCTGAGACCTCCGGGTTCTCAACCACTTCATTGACCACTAGGCCACACCCTTGGGTGCAAATCAAAGTAGATTTAAATCTCCAAAACATACTAGAGAGAGTAGGACCGGTATGCTAGGGTAGCTACGGTTGGTTAGTTTAGTCAGTGAATACAGTTCCTTCTCTATTTGTTGTGGATTTCACAACTATACCTCAATCCCACGCAAGTTTGGGTCGGCTATATGAATCTCACTGTCCATGTCGCTCCATTTAAATTCATCCCAAAGCAGTATTACCTATGGTGGATGGAGGAAGAAAAAAAAATCTATCAAACTGAAGGCCCCTTACCAGAAAATTCCCTCAAAAATATTGGCAACAGTGAAAGCCGATTGTGTGAACACCACAATTAGAATCATATGCGTCCATGCGTACTGGCTAAATTGATACTTGTACATCTTCTTCTTCAGTGTTAGAATGAACCACATGAAACCTGATTCCAAAGGAGAGGGAACACTTCAGAAAAATTTCTCAAACAATCAACAGAAGATGTACATGAATTATGACAACCCAAGGCTTGAAAAATGGCACCCCAGAACAGCAGTACGACATACAACTTGTTACTTTACGCCTTGGATATTGTTAAATTGCGAAATGTTTTTTTTTGATAAATTGCAAAATGCTTTTGACATTGAACACTGCATGAAAGGACATGCTTCAAACATATAGAACAAACCTGCGATATAGAAGAAATAACACGTGACCATGTGATACTTAACAAATCTGCCGACAAGCTTGTATAGGAATTTGTCTAAAGTAACCGTGTTAACAAGCCTTTGGCTTAGCATGCGGCCATATACGAACAGCATTGCTGTGAAGAAAAAGTGCCTGCAAAACAAGTAAGAAGTTAGCAAAGTTGGAAAGAATGATCAAGAAAAACATGACACCATGCCAATAAGATAACTAGTGTCAAGTTTCAGGATAAAAATCAACTACAATGTCCAAATGTAAATCACATGGTATGGAACTCAATGATTGCAATTGTGATCAGCTGACATGGTGCAAAGGCAACAACACATCTGCCTATATAATCTTCAGAGACTGGTCATTCGGAGGTTTCATCATGTGAATTACGCAGTTTTCATTAGTCGGCAAGTCCTAGTTCCACAGGAAAACCTGATAGCTAAACCTAAACTAAGACACCATAGCAACAACTCGTCTTTTCCCTGAATGGCCAAAATCTACAAGTATAGACGTGAAGCCTCCACGTTATTGTACGTGTGACTCTCACTGCATATGGCTTTCACAAAGACTCCTGAATCCATCCCGAGCCCTTTATTCCACCTCTCCTCTCCAATCCTTGACCAAACTTGTGTTCCTTGGGGGTGTGATGAAATGAGAGTATTCCCTTCGCTTGTCGTATATATCAACTCAGCTTCATCCCAAACCAAGGAGCCATTTTGGTGGATGCATGTGTGTAGGAAAGGTCAATGACTACATAAGCTAAAAGACTACAACTACAAGACAGGCCAGAAGCGAATTTTATTCTCGTTGAGATTGGATATAGATGGGAAATCTATAGTTTGTCAACCTTCTGTAAACAATATGTTCTAGTGGATAAAAAACTGTGTGCTCTGGGACCAGATCCCTCTTTTTTGTTTACATATACAACAGAAAAAGGAAAAAAAAATTAAGGCCTAGTTTATTTTTTGAGAATGGTATCATTGTATTCCTCAACATTAAGGGTCTGTAGGTCAAACTCCAAAAAAAGAGTAGCAATTACAGACTTCCTATCAAATCTATAATATGATCTATATCTTCTATACAAAGCTATTTACACCCAAAAAAAAAAGGTAAAGATACAATACAATTCCATAAGACTTTGTGTATGGAATTGGACTTATCTTTAAAACATCTTCCATTTCTTTCCCACCATATATGATGGTATTAACCTCCACCATCTCTTTTGGCTTTTACTGCCTCCCCTCCTAATCCAACAGCTCAAGAGATCTGATGTATGTTTTGGCATGGTCCAGCTCATGCTTGTAATGTTCAGGAACAGATTCCATAACTAGCCAAGTGAAACACTTCACTTTGTAGGGATGTCACTCTTCCAGAAAGAGTTCCAATGAATATTTTTGGACCCCTAGCCATCACCTGCAAGCCTCTTTTGTATGCATTACTAACTATAAAAAATTCCATCCTTGTTATGCTTCCACAAGACCTTGTTTGTGGCTGTTGTGATTATGTTCACTCGACCTAGTTTTCCTAGTAAAGTTGTCACCCTCTCCACCTCCCAGTCATCTAGTAATCTTCACAATGATATGTCCCATCCCTGTTCTGTCCAGCAATCACATACTCTAGCATCAGAATTTTCACAGATTAGGAATTGATCTGGGAAAAGGTGAGAGGTTTGATCTATCCAACGTACAAAGATATGGCACATGGGCCTAACTCAACTCCAAAAGCTAGCTCATGAAAAGAGTATTTTCCAAGTCCATATAACCAGTCCATTCCCCAACCATTGTGGGACTTTAACCCACTCTAACACAACCATCCTTCCAAAATCTAATTTTGTTACCATTTACCCCGTTGATAAATATAATTTCTTCCATTTGTGGCCACAAGTTTCTGATTGTCATCCACACACCCACACCATATGGTTCAAAGGCATTTTTTATACACCAAAGACTTAGCTCACCATATTTTGCTATTATAACCTTCTTCCAAAGAGTTGCCCCCTCCACAGCCACTTCAAATCAACAGGCTCTCATTTTGCAATCTCAGGTTTCTGATCCCCAAAGCCCCTCTGTCTTTGCGGAGAAGTCCAGTCTTCCAATTTACCAAGTTGTAATCTTTCTTTTCCTTATTTCCTTGCCATAAGAAGTTCCTCCTTAGGTTGTCCAGTTTTTTCACCACTTTGTTAGGATTGGGGATAAGGACATCACATAAGTAGGCAAAGAATCTAGAACAGATTTGATGAGGATCAATCTTCCACCTAGAGACAGGTATTGTGCCCTCCATCTAGTTAGCTTATTTTCAGTTTTCTCCGAAATACCATCCCATATCTCCAGTGCCTTATGTTTGCTGCCGAAAGGCATGCCCAAGTAGGTGGCAGGCATTTGATCAACTCTGCATCCCAATGTGCCTGCCAGTTCCTGAAACTGGGGAACCTCATTTATACGGAATAGACAGCTTTTTCCCCAATTTACTCTCAGCCCTGAAACAGTTTCAAGCAAATGGAAGAAACATATGCCTTACATGTGTCATAGATCGCTTTTGGAGATAATGTATTACTTGTATACTTGTACTGCTGATAGAAGCAAGACATCACCTAGGCAAATTACTAGGTATTATCTACTTAAATGAATAAGTTACGGGATGTTATATGAGAACCACCAAGGTTGGTCACAAATTACAGCTTCATATTGTACTTTCAATGCTTATTTGCTCATGACTGCTCATCTCTGATATTTGATTCATTTGAGCATTCTTAATTGTCTACTTGTTATTCTATTTGTTTTACATACCATTACATGTTGTATATGTACTGACGTCCCTACTTTCAAGGGTGTTGCTCTTCCATAAATGCAGGGTCAGGTTCACAGGACAGCAGACATCCTCATTAGGCCAGTTCCTGTTCTCAGTTGATCTATTGGTGAGCTCTATCTCTATCTGGAGCTATCAGACAACTCCAGACATATGGAGACTATCTTTTTGGCTATATATAAGTTATAATTGGGGGTATCTCGGGGCCCTGTCCCGACCAGTTGACAGGTGTACAGTTATACTCTGTAGAGGCTTCCTAGACATATTGATGTTGTCATATTGTATAGTTTTTTGCACAGTGGGCCCTATAGTATATATGTATTGACCCTAGTATTTGTTTCGCTGCTTACGAGTATACAACTTTACCATATGTTATAGCTTATTAATATAGCAAGTGCTCATACGGACCCTATCCCTCCCATCGGTCTGGAGAATTGACATATTTACTTTATTGTATCTTCATTACAACTTTATTTTTCATGAGCCAAACACCTGAAAGTTCTTTTTTAATAATGCAAGTTGTGAATTGAATGTGTGACCTATGTCTACTCTAATACTATGTTAAAGTGTATAACCAACTCACCTAAAAGTTTAAATTGTTAGAGAGGAAAAGCTCACAATATTTTGACTAGGACAGGGTGTTGGCCGATCAAGAACGTCCACACCCAAAAGATGAATGTAGCAGAGATGAAGATGATCAAATGAATGTGTGGACATACTATGAGAGATATGTTTAGGAATGAAGTTATTCGGGGCAATGCGGGAGTGGCCTCTGTGGCAAACAAGAAGAGGGAAACAAGGTCGAGATGGTTTGGGCATGTGAAAAGGAGGTGCACGGATGCGCCAGTTAAGAGAGGTAGAGGTAGACCAAAAAAGAACCGAGGGAGAAAGGTGATTAGATAAGACATGACACAACTTCAGCTTAGTAAGAACATGACCCTAGATAGGAAGGTTTGGAAGTTGAGGATTAGGGTAGAAGTTAGTAGATAGTCGAGTGTGGTCGCCCATTAGGTGGGAGAGACAAGGGGCTTGCCTCATATCCTCTTCTCCTTATTAGTAGTAGTATTTAGTAATCACGTAGTTTCTTATTCTTATATGTGTTTCTACAATATGTTGCTTCATTTGGATTTATATCTTGAAATTTTGTTGTTAGTTTTTTCTTTCAACCCTTCTCTGAGTAACTTCCCTTTTGAGCCAAGGGTCTATCGGAAACAGTCTCTCTACCCCGCAAAGGTAGGGGTAAGGTCTATATACATCTTACCCTCCCAGACCCCACTTGTGGGATTACACAAGGTATGTTGTTGTTATGTTGTAGTTTATGCACATTCAACAATAGTTAATTTGACATTCCACCAAATAAGTAGAATCGAACACCATATTAGATTTAATGAAAATGAACCTCAAAGGGTCAACAGATAATTGATATTCATAGCATTTATTAGATGTTCTCATGTAAATAGAGCAAGATCCAGTTGCACCTTAGAGTAGCTAATATCTCTGGACAGTTTCCATATCTTAAGTTCTTTTGATAAGGAAAAGAATTTAAGATATAGAAACTGTCCAGAGACATTAGCAACTCTAAAGTGCAACTGGATCTTGCTCTATTTACATGAGAACATCTAAATGACTTAAAACAGAGGCTCACTACTTTCATTGCTCAAACTTATGATAGTTTGAATAAACAAACGCAAATATATTCGGATCCAAAAGATTCTGCACAGTAACCTGCACTATACACTTCAATTCCCAGCAAATATTCCAAGTAAGTGAAATTTTTAATCAAAAGCTGGGTATGACTTGAACCAATCCCACTGTCTCCCAGAAGAAGTAGAATATGTACACTTGATATGGCACATTATTAGATGAGAAAGTAAGAAGGAAAGTTCACGTAAATTAATTTTACTCACCAATTCAATAGCCTGAAACCAGGAAGATGCCGGTCTTCATGTGCTCTTCTAAGTAGATTGAACAACTCTTTTGCCATAAAGATTTGGATGACAACAACCATGGCCCAAATATAAAGATGACCCATGTAAATAATGAAAGCAAAGCCTCCAATCATCCACACGGATGAATATGCACGGATAAGCATTGATTTGTACTTCGACCGATCATTAACAAGCAAATGGTTTCCATTTGCTTTGACAACTTCTGGAGGAACCTGTAATTTTAGGAAGATGGAGAAGAATATTAAGAAAATTTGTTCTTAAGTGGAGAAGAGTAGAGAGGTGAACCCATTATCTACCGAGTCTCGAAACTAAAAGATAGAGGATTTCTCGGTTATCAAGAAAATGTTACAGTTAGAAAATTTGGACTCTTTAACATCTAGAAAATTCCAATCCCAAAAGGTGGCACTATAAAAATCTCAACTTTATTTATTTATTGTTCCGTTGATTAATGTACTTGTTTATTCTTGAACAAATTGACAAAAACTCATAGTGAAAAAAAATTAAAAATAGCACAAGTCATTAAAGGAACAAACATGAAAATGTGAAGTCACCTCATTTGATCCTCTGCGACGACGTATCCGTCCTGAAGGTGTTCCTGGGGCACCAGAATTGCTATCGTTGTGCATACTTTCTTTATCAAATCCTTACCCCCTAGCAGTTTAACTTACAAAAAGCACATGAATCCCTAAAACCACCTGAATGTAAAGAAATCATTTTTAAAAATGAAAAAAAAAAAAAAAAACTATAGCAGTTGGAAAATGTCGATGAATTCAACATAAAATAGAATATTAGACTAAATAACTAAACCATTTATATTTAGACTATCTATAAGACTAATTCTAACCACATAAGTATCAAGTAAGCAATTAGAAAAGGTCAATATTTCGACATGACAAATAAAATATCAGACAAAATAATCTGAACCATTTACATTTAGACAATCTATAAGGCTATTTCTTATCATATAAAGTACTATTAAACAAACAAAACTGCCAATACAAATAAGAATTGAAGAATTCTACACAATACAAATGCAACTTATTATAATGAAAAATCCAAAGAGGGATTCAAATTAAAGCTAAAATAGTTCATGAACCCTAATTAAATGAACTAAAGCACCGTGATGCAGAAAAAAGAAACTGAATCTTAAGAAACAAAATAGAAAAGAACAGCATACTCGAACATTTTACAAG